>NC_137124.1:39774667-39979667 GCF_949319135.1 Squalius cephalus
ATTTTGAGAATGATGATAAAAATATTCACAATTTTGTAAATTTTATCATCTTGAATGGCAAATTTTTCATTCATAAATGTAGATTGTCAAAATCTCTTCCTTTATACAAGGTTTTCTCTAACGAACTCACTCTGTTAATGAAGTCTCTTAAAATTGTAAACAATTCAAAAGCTATGTCTATTGTAAGATATTATGAATCTGTATTTGGCGTCTTGTGAATGTCCCTTTTTTTTTTTTTTTTTTTTTTTTGTCATCTTTGGAGTTTGTTACCTATGCCTGTTTTTTCTGTAATGTTATTTACAAGTTCTAATAAAAAAAAATTACAAAAAAATAATCCTCATTCCCGACTCCGCATTCTGTGGGATGGTGGCTCTCGTGTGCGTAACCTAAGCGAAAGTAAGTTTTCATCCTGCACTAAGATGCAAATATTGCCATCGGACTTGTTTAGATGTTGTCTACTTTCACCTGTTTTCCTGTTAAGTATCTTATATGCCTGGTTTTGATACTTTCGTGTGTATTTCTTTAGTTAATAGGTATCACGTGGCTATGTTATAAGCCGTGTTAGACTGGAGATTGTTTCCTTTACATTATTTCAGCCTTAAGATGTATTCTCGAGTGCTATATTTCAGTTCTTATGCCCTTTAGTCCTACCGCTAAATCGTGTTTAGCCTCTGTGTCGCCGTCAGATGCACCTAGAGTGTAGTTCGGCACTCCCTGGCCATGCGCTCCTCACGTGCTGGGTGCATGGGTTGCAGTTGCGTCCGCTTCCACTAGAGGGAGCAAAGACCACCAAATCCATTTAGAATTCCTACTTTGCTCCATTAACCCTTTGTATGCCTGCATATTAGTTGTTTATGACTCTTTTCAGGTTATTTGACCAAATTACTATATTTCAGTATTATGATTCAGTGTTTATTATTGTATTGGATATTACTGTATACCTTTGTACATATTTTTTATACTTTTGTACATTGTGATTAATATTATTTTATTCTTTGTTTCTTTTATAGACCACACACACATACACATACATTTGTACACCAATGCCTGTACCCAAACTTCAATAATAAAGTTTGCTGGAATAATTTCTCCGTGCCCTTCTCTCTGACCGGAGCCCTGTCAAAGGAAACTGTCAGACCAGTATTATCCCCTTCAGAGTGTCCCACTCTATCACAATTTCATCTGTTCACTGAAAATTAATTTAATAAAAACAAATTTGCAACTGCTATTGAGACTGGTGTACATTGCTTTTTTTTTTTTTATCCATTATAGTGTAAGGGAATTTTGGTTAGCATGAGTAACTGATTATTTTAAACCGTGGACCGACTGTGGTCCGCCAGAAAACACTTATTATAAACCAGCGGCACGATAGCGGACCACCGTCGGGAAAGCGGCGGCGGCCGCTGGAGGTCCGCTAGAATAACGATGAGCAAAACGCCAGTGATCCGCCAGCGGCGTCCGCCGGTGGGCCGCCAACTTTGCCACCGGTGGTCCGCCACTGGCCCGCTGGACTCATGTTAGCTGGGGTACCTATACTGAGTGCACTTTTCTGTCCAGCCATACAACTAGCCTGATTTAGCTTTCGATAGCATCATCCGTAATTCATGATATTTCCATAACAGCAAGATATTGATGATGATGGCAGGCAGAGATGGGCATAAATACATGGAAATTGTATTTAAATAAAAATAAAAATACAAAATACTGTGTGGAAAAATTTAATTAAATGCAAATACATAATAGGGGTAGCCTACAGTGTGAAAAAAAATGTTTAAATACAAATTACATGTTTGTAAGGGTTAGTACACGTCCTCAATCCGATACTGTGTATGGCGCTCGCCGGATTGTTTTCCCCTAAAAGTGGGCGTGAACCTTTTCAGAGACGTTCTATGACGCTACGCCGGTTGTATGTATTGGCTACAATGCTCAACACTGACACAACACAATGTAAGCAGTTTCGTTTTTGAATAATATTGTGTCCTCCAGTGCCCGGACTCAACTGTACGCTACTCGGCAAATTTTCCGAGTCTAAAATGTCCGAGTCCGTGTCAAGTCCGAGTACAAATTAATTCGAGTGCGTGACAAGTCCGTGTTCATTCAAAATTGGACTTGAGTCCGAGTCCGAGTTCGAGTACCCCAACTCTAAAATCATAAATATTACAAATATATTGCAGTAGGCCTAAGTGTTTAAAGTACTTTAAACACACTAAAAGCTTAAAGGTGCATTAAAGGGGGGGTGAAATGCTATTTCATGCATTCTGAGTTTTTTACACTGTTAAAGAGTTGGATTCCCATGCTAAACATGGACAAAGTTTCAAAAATTAAATTGTACGTTTGAAGGAGTATTTCTGTGCCAAAAATTGTCCTTCCGGATTGTCACAAGTTTCGGAAAGTTTTTTTCGAGTATGGGCATGTGTGACGTCAGATGTAACGGAATTTCCTTATACGGGTCCTAAGGGCACTTCTCCGGTAAGATCGCGGGCGCGCGCGCACTCGTAGACCAGAGCAAGAGAGCGAAAGCAGTTCGCCATCAAAGCGCCCTGCCCGGCTTTAGGGAAGTCAATGTCACCAAAGAAGTGGGTTTTTGGTTGCCAGGGCAAGACAAACCTGCACAGATTCCCAAAGAACCCAGCGTTAAGGGAATAGTGGATGCAGTTTGTTTTTCCTGAGCATCAACGGAGCTGTGCAAGACTGTTTCCCTGCATTTCGACGATGATTGTTTTATAAACAAAGCCCAGATCGACGGATTTGCAGATCGTCTAATGCTTAAGGATCGAGCAGTCACAATGATAAAGGTCCGCAGTCGTGCGTTGGAACCGCAGGCGGTGAGTAAAACTGTTGAACAAATGTATAGTGTGTTGTTGTTACTAGCTCGGCGCGTTAGCACAGCTAGCTGCGCCCACACGGCCCGCCTCCAGCCGCTCGGTTTTTTCCGGAAAGACTCGGTACAGCCTATCTTTCTTTTATAAACATAATAAAACTAAAGACTTTTTGGAGATATGAACGATGCAATACTACTCTATAGGTACTCAAGATTAACAGGAGATTGAGTGAAAATGAGCATTTCACCCCCCCTTTAAGCAAGATTCTGAGTTTTTGCAGAACTATGCCACCTCTGGCGGCAAGCGAAACTGCAGCCAGAGGTGTGCACGCTCACTAGACAAAAGTTTTCTTTTTTTTATCTTACGTGGAGTTTGCGTTGGTGTTTGAAATGAACTACAAGCAGGTCTCTTACAATCCATCTTCTACGGAGAATGCCGGCGAATACACAAACCTGCCAGACATAGCTATGTGAGCGTGCCGTGAACGCGCATGACGTCACGCCCACTCTAAAATTCCGGCCCGAATCCCTCTTATTTATTTTACTTTACAGGATTATAGAGACAATCTCAGTGATCAGAGAAGGGCTCATTCAGCCCATCAGGCAATTGTTTAAGCATGTATGGGTTAGAAAACGGGTATTTTTAACATGAAAAGTTGCTTAATGCACCTTTAATCATTTTGCTATGTTCTTACACAAGTTACACAAATGTACTTTAAGTAAGAGCAACATAAGTATGTTTTCTTTAAATACACTAAAACTTCACACAAATGGTATGATTGTGTTTAGCATATTTCTTAAAAATTTAACTAAGCATATATTTATTACCAATGTACTTATTGTGCACTTAATAGAAATATATTAAAAGTATGCTTGTGTTCAGCATATTTCTTAAAAGTATAATTAAGCATATATTTATTACCAATGTACCTTTAGTGCATTTGTTAGAAATATATTAAAATTATGCTTGTGTTTAGCATACTTATTTAAAGTATAATTAAGCATATATTTATTACCAATGTACTTCTAGTATACTTTTTAGAATATATTAAAATTATGCTTGTGTCTAGCATATTTATTTAAAGTATTATTAAGCATATATTTATTACATGTACTTCTAGTATACTTTTTAGAAATATATTTAAATGCAATTCAATGTATTTTTAATGCACTTCAAATAAGCATGTTGGTAATACAAATGTATTATAAACATACTATTTGTATTTCAAGTATATTTTTAATACAGTTTACAAACTAAAAATGTTAATTTTATCTGAAATGCTGTTTTTCTTAAGAATTATTCTCACGTCTGTTAATGCAGTATAACATTACAGATTTTTGGCCATTGTTATTTTTTACATTTTTATTTTTACATTCTTATGTATATTTAGAATCTTTTTTTTCCTTTTTTACCACACAACAGATCTTGTATCAGTTTAGTAACTTTAGATTTGAGGAAAACGGGGCAGGTCTTGAAAAAGATCTACTTATATCAGTATAATTTACAACATTAGCTTTCTACTCATTTTAGAGAATTCTGTTAAAAACTCATCCATGTCCAGTTCATGTGTTATTGCTTTTTCATGAGCTAAAAACACAAGGTTTTCCTTTCGGAACAAGAAATTTGTGCATGTTGTGTTTTATTAGGCTACAGAGTGTGGTAACTCTTAAGTCATCATGAAGAGGGGGTTGGGAAGAAAACAGAAAATATCATATCTGGAGCTGAATTGGCCCTTCGCATGGAGTTTGATTGACAGGCGATCTGACCAATCATAATCCGCCATCTGCGTCCGACAAAGCAGTCAGGAGAGTTAGTAGATTAACGCTGGAGGATTTGAACTTTAATAACGGCGTGTACTGACGTCTTTCCGCGGTTAAAACAACATTCCTTCTTATGTTCATTTATGTTTATTTGATGCTATAAATTAACTAGAAGGAAGTGATGATCGGTTCACCAGCAGCTTTAACTTTAGGCTCTACAGCGATCTGTCAGACACATTAAAGAGCCACAAAACGGTATTTATTTTTTTAAATTTCGTTAAAAAATGACCAAATTTGAAAGTTGAGAATTAGTTTCAATTCAAAAGTAACCTGCTCTGTCCTGTCTGTCAGAGTCCTCTCTGCTCCACGATGATTCACTGCATAAGAACATGGTGTGTGCGTGTGTGGCGTGAGAGCAGCGATTGAATATTGCACCAATTTTGTGATTGGCTGTTATGTGGTGGGGGGCCAAGGTGGGCCAAGCTTCTGATTGGGTGGGCCCCCATACCTCATCAAAATGATTATTATATATAGTAAACTCCAGCTAGATCCTTCACATAGTCCGTTCTCATGGTTTCTGTGCACCCTCCCTGCTTTTGGTTTCTTTATCTCCCTTTCGAAAGGGAACTAGCGCTGCGTCCCCTAGGGGTTGCTATGGGGAATGCCTTTGGCATGACTGGTGTCTAAAGCATGAGTCTAAACATGACAATGAACTTGACATTAGCAATCTCAGTTTGCGCTGTCCCTATTCTCGAGGGATGTAGGGCGCGCATTTGGGTGGAAGCTGTCAACACTTCAAAGAAGCTGGATGCGTTTTGTATGATGCATTCACTAAACTGACTACAAGTGACAGGTAATGAGTTTTTTTACTTTCTGCTCTTTCCTGAGGGATAGTAGTTGGTATTTGCACGAGCACGTTCTAAGGCACTCATAGTGATGCGTTCCTGTCTGTTCTCGCTTTTCGCGTTGCGGTTCCAGTAATTGGTTCCACCTAAGCTTGACTCTCCTGAGGGATGATCATTGAGCGCCTGCAATCTGGTTGTAGATTGTAGAATCTGTGCACAAAATTACGGTTGTAGGCAGAGCAGGGACGAGTCAAACAGGAAGTTTCCTTTTTGGCTCCTCTTGTTGGCTCAAATAATACTATTGATCTATGCATGTATCTAATTCTGATGAATCAGAGACAGAAGAGTATAGTAATTGTTTGTAGCAAGGTTAGTTGTTGTGGGATAAAGGAGGCAGGAACCAGCGAACATTCAAACAAACTTTAATAATCATAAAATAAACAAACAACAAAAGGCCAGGCCTGGTCCTCTCTCGTCCTTCACGATCGTCGCTCCTCCTTTTATACTTCCGCTCCTCCGTGAGAGATACGAGATCGGTGCATCACATTATTATTATAACAATTAGGGTGTTTTGCATGAGACAGACTTTATGGAAAACATTTCTGTCTGCATAAAACTGCCCCACTCCTGTGGATAACCGAGCTCTGCCTGGATAGCAGTATCGAGTCCTTAGGCATTCTATAAGCCTCCTTGGTAAGCTGTCCTGAGCGTAGGACGTTGTAAGGCTGCCTCTCGCTTTAGAGAGTTCTTCTGAGGCTTCTGCTCCCTAGAGCTCTGCCCAGACAGTGAGTCTGAGTTGTTATGCTTTGAGAAGCCTCCTTGCTTAGCTGTTCTGAGCATAGGACGTTGTTAGGCCGCCTCTCGTTTGAGAATCATCATGCTGAGGTCTCTGTCCCCAGAGCTCAGCTAGGCAGTACGCTAGGTTGATAAGCTCTCTGTGAGCCTCCTTGGCTACAGCCTTTACAGTAGTGGAGCATTTTTAGGCCTCCTCTCGTTATAGAGAGTCTTCTTGGGCCACCACTCCCTAGAGCTCTCTCACTTTAGAGAGTCGCCATACTCAGACCGCCGTCATTGGAGCTCGGCCAAGCATTAGTGTCAAGTTGTTAAACTCTCTGTAAGCCTCCTTGATTACTGCCTTTACAGAGGGGTGAGGCTGAGGCCTCCACTCCTAAGAGCTCCGCCTGGGCAGTAGTATCAAGTTTCTAGGCACTCTTTGCACCTCCTTGATGGCAATTCTTAGCATTGGGCATAGTAGACCTCCTCTCGCTGTGGGGAGTTGTTATGCTAAGACCTCTGTCCTTAGAGCTCAACTAGGCAGTAGTGTCAAATTGTTTTCGCTACTGCCTTTAAATGTTGCTAGGCCTTCATCCTTCGAGGCCTCCACTCCTTAGAGCGCCGCTTAAATAGCAATTCCGATTTGTAGGCTCTCTGTGAGACTCCTTGGAAGCTGTCCTGAGCGTGGAACATAGTTAGGCCTCCTCTCGCTCCCCTGAGCTCTGCCCGATATTGTGTCAAGTTGCTGGCCCTATTATGTAGCTGCCTTGACAGGCGTAGGACTTAGTGCTGAGGCCTCTGTCCCATGAGCTCAGCCAGGGGCAAAGTTGCTAGGCTCTCTGTGAGCATCCTTGGCTAATGCACCAAAACCGTAGCGTTTGCTAGGCCTCCTCTCGCTGTAGAGTGTTATCCTGCTGAGGTCTCCGCTCCCCAGAGCTCCACCTGGATGGCAGTCCTGAGTTGTTAGACTCTTGGAGAGCCTCCTTGGAAGCTGTCCTGAGTGTGGAATATACTAGGGTTCCTCTCGCTTTAGAGAGTCGTCATCGACTTCATCGAGAGTCGCTTCTGAGGCCTCCATTCTTAGAGCTCGACCAGACGGTACTACTGAGTTGTTAGGCTCCCTCTTAGCCTCCTTGGTTACTGCCTGTACTATGGAGCATTGTTAGGCCTCCTCTCACTATAGAGACACTTTGTAGAGGCCTCCGCTTCTCAGAGCTCTACCTGGATAACAATATGAAGTGGCTAGGCTCTCTGTGAGCCTCCTTGTAAGCTGTCCTGGGTCTTGGACGAAGTTAGGCCTCCTCTCACTTAGAGAGTCGGCATGCTGAGGCCTCCGCTCCTAGAGCTTGGCTATTGTTTCCTGAGTCGTTAGGCTCTCTGTGAGCCTCCTTTGCTACTGCAAGGGTTGTTAGGCCTCTTCTCGCTAGATAGAGTTATCTTTATTGAGGCCTCCACTCCCTAGAGCTCTGCTAGATAGCGATTGCGAGTTATAGGCTCTCTGTGAGTCTCCTTGCAAGATGTCCTGAGCTTGGGGCGTTGTTAGGTCTCATCTCGATTAGGGATGGGACGGTATGAAAATGTAATATTACGATTATAGTGACCAAAATTATCGCGATTATCAATATTATCACGGTTTTGTTTAAACGAGATGAAAGTGTTCAAAAAGAGTTGATGCTCACACTGAAGACATTTCAACAAGTTTTATATTTGAAAATCAACAAACAACAAATAAAACAAGCAGCTCTATGCACTTTTTAAAGCATTTTCTTCCTTACAATTGATATCCTGTTTTCAGAATGCTGTTTTAGTGACGTCACTAAGCACAGGCCCCGCCCACAAGTGTTGACAGACACTGCCATTCTAACATAGACCCGCCCTGATCGCGTTCACAGCTGCTGCACTGACGAGAATGTCTCCCAAGTGTTGTAGGTGTTGTGTGGCTGGATGTATTAATCCACATAGCTCTCTCTATTTACTCCCGAAATCTGAGGCAGCCAAGACGAGGTGGAATTATTTTGTTTTTAAAGAAAATGTTCCCTCAACTCTACCGAAATTCGTTTATGTACTTGCGCACTTCTTATAACTTACTGTGTTTACTCAGCTCTTACGGTGATTTTTTGAAGTAAAACTGACGCTTCATCTCTTGTGTGATGTACAATAAACTTTATTAAACTCATCAGTATATGTTTGATCATCATTCGGACCTGGTCCGAAACAGCAGACTAGTAGGCTATTAATAGTGGATACATACAAGCAGATGACAAATACGTTATAACCGTAATTAAATTACTAAACTATACCTGTTCCATCTCTATACAGCGCTCTGACTCTGTAGGCATTATTGTCCGACTCCGGGTCGAAATGAACACCGTCACTTAGAGTTTCTGATATTATCATCATTCCGTGAGATGAAATTGTCCTGAGAGACTGAGCGCGAGCTCATGAAGCTCCGCCCCCTGTGCCGTGCAGCAGCAGCTTATTTGCATTTAAAGGGCACACACTAAAACAGCGCATTTTTCTGAGCCCCAAAAAATGACACTTTAAACATGCTGTAAAAAATGATCTGTTGGGTATTTTGAGCTAAAACTTCACATACACACTCTGGGGACATCAGAGACTTATTTTACATCTTGTGAAAAGGGGCATAATACGGGACCTTTAACATTCGCTCTTCGACATGTATGTGAAGAGTGTGCTTAACTGAGAGAAAACATCTATAAAAGTCTCGTGGAACTACCAGTTCATTTGCACTGTCTTGTATACTTCATCTTCATCTGTCTTGTATCACATTCACTTCCTGCTCAGCTACTGTTCAGACGCTCTTGCTTACTGTTCCGCGCTTTGCTCTATCGCTTTTACATTTTATCTCCTATTTTTTTATATTTTATTTCCTTTCATCACCTAATTTTAACTTCAGCAAATCAGCACAGTGCTCATACGACAAAGTTTGGATTACTACAAAAACGCAGGATTCTTTTACCCGACCAGCTTACATTCCGGGGAAAGAAAAACACAACTGCCTACAAGGATAAGAGAAAATGCCTCTTCTGGTTCAAGAATCTACTTGCTGCACTAACTGCCACAGACTTTTACAAAGGATTGCAGTTCTTGAAACAAAGTTACTTACGGGACCACCAAACCAGACGGAGCACACAGAGCTTCTTCATCGACACCCTCAGCATACCGGTGAGTCCCATGAAACTAGTGCTCCTCGACAGGTAGAGAAACAAGCCGATCGACTTACTAATCGATGGCACAAACAGGGAGCGAGACCCAAAGGTAGCATCCTCTACCCCAGATACAGCTCTGACAAGGATTGCAAACACTGGTCTCCTACCACCGCCTATACATCTTGAGAACAGATTTGAAGTACTAATGAATGTAAATGAGGAATCCCCAAATGTGATGAATGTGATCGAACACAGACTGAATGGGCCAGTAGCTAACACTGATGCTAACTGGCGCTCAAGGTCGAGCAGACAGCGGTACTCAGCTCAGAGCGCAGCCGATCCCAGGACTCTGATAGTGGGGGACTCCATAATCAGAAACATTAGCGGCAGGGATACAACTACGTGCTGCCTTCCACAAGCAACAACTTCCGATGTAAACAGGGAACTTCAGAACATTCTGATGAAACATAAGACTGCAAATCGACTCATCATACATGTGAGGAAGAATGATATTCATAAAGAGCAGTCAGAGCTCCTTAAGAAGGATTTCAATGAACTTATTGAAACACTTAAAAGACTGAAAGTTCAAACATTTATCAGTGGACCTCTCCCAGCAAGAGGAACAAACAGGTTTTCACGGTTGCTTGGGCTTAATACATGGCTGCAAAAAACCTGCAATATAAAAGGAGTGAACTTCATTGACAACTTCAATCTTTTCTGGAGTCAGAGACAACTGTTTCATTGGGATGGCCACCACCCAAACAAACTTGGTTCAAGAGTGCTAAAGGACAATATCTACTTCTCCCTCAATCATCCTTCTGCAGTGTGTGCCAATCCACTCAATCTGAACGGCACACACACACCTGGACACAGTATGAATGACCACGGGACTTCACTTCAGCAGCAAAAATGGACATGCAGTTGACATATCACACAAGGACAATGATAACACCACTCTGCCACAACAACCTCTGCTCACGGACACAATCTCAGCTGAGCCCTGCCCACAGAGCTCACCACAGACAGACATATTAGAACTGCTCCAAGATTCAGCACCCAAGGACGACTTCCTGGAAAACAGCCAGGGAAGCCAGGACAGCATATCACAGCCTCCGATAACACCAGAGCAACAGCCCCTTTCACCAGACACTTTATCCCTCTCTCCAGCATCGCCACTTCTGTGCTTCTCACAGAAAATGGAAGAACTGGTGTATGGAACCAAACTATCCCACTCTTTTGCTGCAAGCCCCCAGATACCAACCAAAAAACGACAGGCACCTCAACCACCCACACCAAAGCCTGCGGGCCCAGCTCGCCCTCCCCCTCCTGTGAGAGCTCTTCGGCCTCTGCCACAACGCCAGGGCCCACACCCTCCTCCATCTGCTCGAGGTGAACCAAAAACAACTGATACCAGCTCTCAGTGATATGTGTCGGGTCCCCGCTATGATAACAGTAACTTTCTCAAATGTTTACAAAACAAGCGGGAACCCAGTGTGCCTGTATCTTTCTCTATTGCTGTTCTATTACATGATAGAAAGTCTAAGGCCTTCAATAGCCGTACAGCAAACCCAACTAATCTGGTGCCTATTACACGTCAAACTAAGACTGCTGTGGGGAAAAGTAAGACTGTTAAGTTAGCACTTTTTAACATTCGGTCACTTAAAAATAAATCACTTCTAGTCAACGACTTAATAACCACAAACAACCTGGATTTTATGCTTCTAAATGAAACCTGGCTAGAAGACAGCTGCAGTGCAACAATCCTCAATGAAACATCCCCTCCTAACTTTACTTTTATGAGTGTCTGCAGAGCTGTTAAGAGAGGTGGGGGTCTAGCTGCGCTTTTTAAAGATATCTATCAATGTAAGCAAATATCATTTGGGAATTACCTGTCTTTCGAATATCTAGGTATTGTGTTAAAAGGTGCTCCACGCATTTTACTTATCATTATTTACAGGCCTCCAAAATACTCTCCAGCCTTTGCTGAGGACTTTACAGAACTGTTATCAACAATTACCTCAGAGTTTGACTGTTTTGCCATTGCTGGGGATTTTAACATTCACATAGATATTGCAGAAAACAATATGGCAAAAGAAATCAAAACCGTTTTAAAAACTTTTGATCTGACTCAGCATGTACATGGACCCACACACAATCGTGGACACACTCTAGATTTACTTATCAGTAAGGGTCTAAACATTTCATCGATTGTTATTAAGGATGTAGCACTGTCTGATAATTTCTGTATTTTCTTTGATATATTGATCTCTCCTGCCACTGAAGCTAGATCTGTATCTGTCAAGAAGAGATGTTTAAATGAGAACACTAGTGTACTATTTATGAAGGCTATATCCTTAACACCAAGCATATCTGCAGACTCTGTTGATTTTCTCCTGGATTCTTTTAACTCAAAAGTTAAAAGTGTAATTGATGAAATTGCTCCTGTTAAAGTCAGGGAGAAGAGTGGCAGACAAAAAGCACCTTGGAGAAACTCAACAACAGTGCAAAATATGAAAAGACAATGCAGAAAAGCAGAGCGCATGTGGCGGAAGACAAAACTTGTAGTCCATTATAACATCTACAAAGACAGCATCCATGCTTTCAATATGGAACTAGGCAAAGCTAGGCAGACTTTCTTCTCAAATATTATAAACAGTAATTTAAACAACACACGCACTCTTTTTGCTACTGTAGAGAGACTGACAAACCCCCCAAGCCAGATTCCCAGTGAAATGCTCTCAGACAGCAAGTGCAGTGAGTTTGCTTCTTTCTTCTCTGAGAAAATCAATAATATCAGAAAGGTGATCAGCACATCCTTGAGTTGGTCTGGGGTCAGTCAGATCAGACCACCTGTGAAAGTAGTTACTATGTCTGATTTCAAAGAAATTGATGGCAAAATTTTGGAAGAAACCGTACAGCACCTTAAAACATCAACCTGCGCTCTTGACACACTTCCCACATCATTTTTCAAAAGTGTGTTAAACAGTTTAGAAGCAGATCTTCTAGAAGTGGTAAATGCCTCACTTCTCTCTGGGAGTTTTCCAAACTCCCTGAAAACTGCAGTTGTCAAGCCCCTCTTGAAAAAGAGCAATCTGGATAAGACCATATTAAGCAACTATAGACCGATCTCAAATCTTCCTTTCATAGGCAAGATCACTGAAAAAGTTGTCTTCAATCAGCTGAACAAATTCTTATGCTCGAATGGATACTTTAACAATTTTCAATCTGGCTTCCGACCACACCACAGCACAGAGACAGCGCTCATAAAGATAATAAACGATATTCGCTTAAATACTGATTCAGGCAAATTATCAGTGCTGGTACTACTCGACCTCAGTGCTGCATTTGACACTGTCGATCATAACATACTTCTTGACAGGCTGGAAAACTGGGTGGGGCTTTCTGGGATAGTCCTAAAATGGTTCAGGTCATACTTAGATGGGAGAGGTTATTATGTGAGTATAGGAGACTATAAGTCTGAGTGGACATCCATGACATGCGGAGTCCCTCAAGGCTCAATTCTTGCGCCACTCCTGTTCAACCTGTATATGCTCCCAATGAGCCAAATAATGAGAAAGAACCAAATTGCTTACCACAGCTATGCAGACGACACACAGCTCTACTTAGCCCTATCGCCTAATGATTACAGCCCCATTGACTCCCTGTGCAAATGCATTGATGAAGTCAACAGTTGGATGTGTCAAAACTTTCTTCAGTTAAACAAAGACAAAACTGAAGTCATTGCGTTTGGAAACAAAGATGAAGTTCTCAAGGTGAACGCATACCTTCACTTTAGGGGTCAAACAACTAAACATCAAGTCAGGAACCTTGGTGTGACACTAGAGTCAGACCTTAGTTTCAGTAGTCATGTCAAAGCAATAACTAAATCAGCATACTATCATCTGAAAAATATTGCAAGAATTAAATGCTTTGTTTCCAGACAAGACTTAGAGAAACTTGTGCATGCTTTCATCACCAGCAGGGTGGATTATTGTAATGGACTCCTCACTGGGCTTCCCAAAAAGACCATAAGACAGTTGCAGCTCATACAGAACGCTGCCGCCAGGATTCTGAGCAGAACCAGAAAATATGAACATATCACACCAGTCCTCAGGTCTTTACACTGGCTCCCAGTTAAATTTAGGATTGATTTTAAAGTATTATTACTGGTATATAAATCATTCAATGGCCTAGGACCTCAATATATTGCAGATATGCTCACTGAATATAAACCCAACAGATCACTCAGATCACTAGGATCATATCAGCTAGAAATACCAAGGGTTCACTCTAAGCATGGCGAGTCCGCTTTTAGCTATTATGCCAGCCGCAGCTGGAACCAGCTTCCAGAGGAGATCAGATGTGCTCCTACAGTAGTCACTTTCAAATCCAGACTCAAAACACATCTGTTTAGCTATGCATTTACTGAATGAGCACTGTGCCAATGTTCGTCCGACTGTACTGTACTGTTTTTTTTGTTTTTTTTCTAAACTGTTTTAATTATTCTTATTTCTTTTTATTATTTTTTATTTCTTCTATGTAAAGCACTTTGAATTGCATGAAATGTGCTATATAAATAAACTTGCCTTGCCTTGCCTTGAGCAGACTTCAAACTCTCTGATAGACGTTACAACATGTATCACAATGGACGCACTCTCTCGTTTCATTCAAATACAACTTGCCGTCTTGCGTCTCCATTTTTAATTGTATTGAAAATTAAATCAGAGTTGATTTATTGTTTACAGAGTTTGATAATATTGTTGTGATCATCTTGTCTGAGCGATTGTTTTGTACGCTACGCTGTACATAATGGATTTATAAACAGGTAAGATTTAAAACATTAATCTCAATTCAATGTCCCGTAATTATGTTGTAAAAAAAATCGGTGTAATAAGTGTATAATGAATATAAATTATTATCCCTTAAATGTCACTCTTAATAGTCTTGTTTGAACTTGTTCGTTCGTCTTTGGCTAAGCCACTTGCTGCGAACTTTTCTTTGCGGAAGCTTCACGTTTATTTCAAGTGATTGATATAAAATAGTTCAACTTAAAACAACATTTTATGCCCAATTATTTCCCAGACGTAGTTTTGGTATTGAGGTCAAAGTTAACTTGCCTTATGTTCGCTATACAACAGTCAGTGATGGTCACACAAGACGACTCAGCAGATCTGAAGTTTCCCCCTATTGCAGCGACTTTTTCTTGTGCATGTTCTGCTGACAGGGTGACCATCCTCGATTAAGTTTCCCTCAGGACTATTGTTAAAGCCAAAATATGACCACACCTCAGAATTGGTTCTTTTAAAAGGCTGAAAAATCTCCTGCGCACGGTCATTGCCTTCCGCAATTCCTTCTTGAATAAAAAAATAACATTGCGCGCTGCGCTGCGCCTGCGCCTGCGTCAGACTGTTGCTGGCTGAACAGGATCTAAAATCGCGATGATCAAACACGGTTTTAATGATAATTAAATTTTAAACGATATTACTAACCGTCAGTACATTTTATCATGGTTTATAGTGAAACCGGTAATCGTCCCATCCCTAATCTTGATTTAGAGAGTCGTCTTACTGAGGCCTCCGCCACTAGGTTGAAGGCTCTCTGGGAGCCCCCTTGGCTACTGACCCTAGTGTGGAGTGTTGCTAGGCCTCCTCTCATTGTGAGAGTTATCATACTAAGACCTACACTCTAAGGAGCTTTGGGTCAGTTAGACTGAGTTCTTTAGCTCTTTCTGAGCTTTCTCTGTACTGCCCTTGGGTTAGAGCATTGCTAGGCCTCTTGTTTGAGGTCTCCACTCTTTAGGGCTGTCTCACAATGTCTGAGTGTTAGGCTCTCTGTGAGCCTCCTTGGCCGCTGGACTGAATATGAATGAAGTTAGGCTTCCTCTCCTTATAGTCATCCTGTTGAGAGCTTCGCTCTTGAGAAGCTCCGGTCTATGATCGTGCTGCTGGTGTGCACCTTAGGGATGAGGACTCTTCTGAGTCCTTCAACTTAGCTCAGCCAATAGGGTACTCATCCCTTCAGCATGACAGCCTGGGTATTACGTTACCCATAGCGACCCTAAGGGGACACAGCACGAGTTCCCTTACGAAAGAATTAGCCATGGTTCCTTGAGAATAGGGAATATGTAACCTTGGTTCCCTGAGAATAGGGAACAAGACGCTGCATCCCTTTGCCATGCTTTCTGTATTCCTGCACATATCTCCTTCAGACAAGAAGTGAATGACGTATTCCACAGGTGCCCTTTTATAGTCAAGTCAAGTCAAGTCATCCTCATTTATATAGCGCCTTTAACAATGTAGATTGTTTCAAAGCAGCTTTACAGAGATAAACGTATAATTTATGGTAACAGAGATTGTTTTGGCTTTATATCGGTTCTTTAATAAAGTTATTTTTCAGCTAAAGTTATTTTTGATTGATTCGCTTCCGTCGCAACGATCATTTGTTATTAAATTAGGGGCCGCTAAGACGACACCATTCTCTCTACACAGACTTTAAACGCGAACCTGTGAGAAACGTTGATGGCGTTCACATGCGCATTAAGAATTTGATTCTATAGTTATGTGGGTTTGAATATGTGCGCAGGTTTGGAATTCCCTACAAACCAAGCCTAAACAAAGTACTGATCTTTCCTTATAAATTTTGATACAGAATTTTATTTTATTTTGTCACTTCGGGGTAGGTACGCGAAACAAATTTCCCGAAAACGCTTTATCTGTAGAGTGGTAAAGGGATCCTCCATAGGGAGAGACTAGTTGGCACTTCAGCACTGCGTTGTCATCGGGTCCAGGCGAAGGTCCTTCGTCAGATCTGGATACGGCCTGGATACGGCAGGCTGCGGGAAAACCTCGGGATAAACAAAGACACTAAAATTAGCATATATGCCATTCTTCTTATGATGTAACAAGTACATCAGGATTTATGGGAAGTGTTCCCAGTTCCGGCTGATCTAATCTATGCAGCCTAACATTGAATTATAGAAGTCTATAATGTATTATGTGAATGCTAGGTCAAAGAGATGTGTCTTTAATCTGGCTTTGAACTGACAGAGTGTGTCTGCTTCCCGGGACAATGGTAGGAAGACTGTTCCAAAGTTTTGGTGCTAAGGGACCGTTCGGTATTTATGGAAGGGGCCACCGGAGGAAAATAGGGGAGGGTCATGTCTTTTTATTCTTTGTTGAGGGGAGGGTCATCCAACTTTTTTTAGTCTAGGGGGAGGGTCACCCAACTTTTATATTCATTAAAACAGCAACATTTCAAAGTGGCTTGTTTGGTGCTATTTTTTTCCATTTAGCTCCATGTTGATCTCGCGTTATCAGCCCCCCTTCGATATCAGATGGGTCTGACCCAACAAAAATCCAGTTTGGCGCTGTTTGACAGTGTGCGCTTCAGTTCGCGCTTAGAAAAAGTGCATCATGTCAGAACAGAATGCCAAAGAAATGTTTACCCGGCAAAGCTTTAAAGTACGAGCAAATAATGAACTTTTGTTAAGTGCACAGTGTCCTGTGAGTGTAACTCTACCGCTGCATTAACATGTGATGTGAACGTACGTCGAGTTTAACAGTATTGGGACTGAGGCGCCAGAACTGCAGCTGATAGAATGTGCGCTGTAGGGCGATACTGCATATTTTAGTTTCCATTCTTATTTTGTTTCCACGATGTGTAAGATGTAGGGCTACCACCAGCCGCGGCGCTACCATTGGGCCCGGGTGGGCATTTAGGTCCGGGCCCACCCATTTTCTATAGCCTATGGTTTTGTACGTTTCTTCATTCGGATCTATTTGCGATGATCGATCCAAATTCTAAACAAACAGTTTATATGCTTCGTCCTTGTTACATTATTCATTAAGATAATAATTAATAAATGCGCGCATAATTATCAGTGAACTTGATAAATGTTGGAGATATGTTTTACATGCATGCACAAACAAATGCATTTCAACTTGTGTGTGCAAAATTCAGAATAAAATGAATGTGCAGCAATTTGTACAAATACAGAGTCTGTAGGCCTACTGTGTTGTTACACAGTAAAAAACGTTGGGTTATTTGTGTAACCCAACCGTTGGGTTACACATATTGGGTCAATATGTTGGGTTATTTTCCCAAAATATTGGGTCATTTTTAAAATCGTTGGGTAATTTCTAGAAATAACCCGACTGTTGGGTTAAATAGCCTACGGTTTCTGCAGCGACGGTTCAAATTTTAACGGTCCAGTGACAGACAGTCAACGCAGGAGCTGCTGCTGCATCCTGATTATGAAAGGTAAGTCATATCGTTTTTATGTATATATAACATTAAGTATTGTGTACTGAGACGTTGAATATAATTATTCTAAATATGAATTTTATATTTTTTAAAAACGAAGTTCCCTTTAGACCGTTTTAATGATCTCCGGGAAGTGAGATCGATTGGAAATTAATCCTAGCTATCGCCGTTAGGTCGCTAGCAGTAATAAAGTAATTAATTATAACATTATACTAGCGAAACCGTTTACTACCAGTTACCTACTACAATAAACTAAGTAGGCCTTAGTCTGAAATCACTAGCATTACGCCTGTTTTACGGATAGCAATTGTTTATTCGTGATAGCAAATGTCTTAAAGGGACTTTAAGCTGTCACAGCTGAAGCAGTGCTCCAGACTGGTAACGTACTTTTTTTGTACAGGTGCGACTACAATTGTCACTAAATGCGGAACGAAAGAGCTCTACTCATATGAACCGTAGTGCACGGACCATTTATCAGCTCGGCCCAGCGGCGCGAGCTCAGACATCGGTCACACCACACGACACCACAACAGCGCTGTGAGGTGCAGTGAGAAGCGTTTGAATTCGCTGAAATCTCCCGAGATGAAAGAAAGATGAAAAAGTGCAGATATTCCCAACAACATTGAAATGGGAAACATTGTGCAACAAATAAATGATTAGTTCATGATTAGTTAAAGAAAGTTGATGTTTTCCAATACACAGATTACCTTGATTTACTGTAGTAACAAGTTTTTAAGGACTAAGTTAGTTTACTTTTCTGAAAATATTTATTTTTTTCTGCTTCATTCCAACACAGAAAGGAGTAAATGAAAGTATTATGCTGCTGGATGACAATGGTTCTCAACTCTGGTCCTGGACAGTGTACAGTACACATTTTGGATGTCTTCCTTATCTGGCACCGGTCTTGGAGTCCCTCTACTAACAAGTTGGTAAGTTGAATAATGATTAGAGATACGAAATGTGCAGTGCTGGGGCTACTACAGATCCAGGTACAGATAATTACTTATGTTTTTTTTTTTTTTTTTTTTTTTTTTTAAGCTGTCTTCCGTAATTTCAATACAGTATTTTTTTATTTCAATATAGTCTGAGCTGTTTGATGACTGACAATGATTGAGTGGCAAAAGAAAGCAAGAAGTCCTCACAGCCAAGTCGAGGAGTTCGTGAGACACACACCACCTCAACAAACTGCAAGAACTGCTGAAGAAATCATTAGAGAATATCCCAGACTTCACAGTTTTCTTGGAATGGTGAGTTTAATATGTATGCACGTGACGTAGTAGTGGGAAGTTCGGATCATTTTACTAACTTGGATCTTTGCATCTCATTCATAAAAATTAATAAATATTTTTTCAAGTCATTTCGTTAATTTCAGCAGAATGTATTTAAATGTTACATGTCAATAGCCAAATTCCCCAAACACATCAAATGTTGATCACATTTAGAATAAGAAAAAAAATGCAATGCAAGGAAGAGGCCAAATTATGAGAAACAGAAACGATTAATTTATTTATCTGGGTCTTCAGGCTATGCAGTCTGTTAGTTTACCCAATCTAAGCCGTTCGTTCATCCCGTGACATCCTCATAAACTGAGCTTTGCAGTCTGTAATACCGGATAGAGAATTGATTAGTTCACGTTTCGAGTCTATCGACTTCGGGTTCGAGTCATTTCTTTCAACACGTGACTACATAAGCTGAGCTATGCAATCGGTACCGGATACAGAATTGATTAGTTTATCTCTCGGGTTCGAGTCGTTTAGTTTTATGTCACGGAACTGTTGTTATTAGACTATATATATATATATATATATAATATATATCTTTATCAAAGTGGTTTGCCCCATCATAGATAAAGTTTAAAGCATTACCAACTCTTTAGTACCTCATCCATATGGAAAAGATCCATCATAACAGAAATTCTTAAATTATAAATTTAAAGAAATTAAAAAGCTATAATTTGAGACCAAAAATGTAGCATGTTACTGTTAAAAAATTAGTAACTCATTTATGTGTCCAGCGCTGTCATGTGACAAAAGAATGAAAGACTCAGAGAGAAGAATCAGACCCGAAGACTCGAGAGATGAACTAATCATTTCTCTTTCCGGTACTGACAGCATAGCCTCTATGGGACTGACAGGAAGAACAAAAGACTCGGACTCGAACCCGAAGACTCAAGAGATGAACTAATAATTTCTGTTTCCAGTACAGACTCAGTAGTCCCGAGTCATATTAAAGATTCGTTCAAAATAAACGAATCATTCATGACCGACCCATCACTACAGTACAGAGAAGCAAATGGAGCGCATAATTGGATGTTTTTAAATAAACATTGACAAAAAACTATAAAAGTTTTAGGGCTGGACGATATAATATATATAACATTGATAGAAGTGATCACCCGGACTTATATTGTCGGTATATAAAGCGTTCACAGGCAAATTAGTTTTGTTTTTTTTTGTTTTTTTTTTGGTGTCTAAATCAGGCTCATATAAATATCAGGAAACAGGATTCCTGGCTGCATGTTAATATCCACAGATCACTGGATCTTTGTTAAGTTGTAAGGAACACTATATCAAGTCCAACCTTTAGTTTAAACTGATAATCGTTTGTTTTACTCACGTTTTCGCAGTTTCCCCTATTAAATCCAGTCACGCAACAGCTCTTCGGCGGGAAAGTGACGTCAGTGCATACCCTCTACTGTATATGGAAGGGGTGTCTTTTTTTGGAAAATTGTTTTGGCTGTGTCTAAGTGCATATGAAATTAGGTTCACACATGTGTGGTATAGTTGAAAACTGTTTTTTTCTTGTCTTTCAAAGATGATCCTGGAGAAATGGCCTGACATCCTTCCATCATCGCCATACCTCACAAATGGAAAAATGGTGTGTCCAACATATGCTGAAATGAAGCGCAGCTTAAATGACATTTGGCCTGTAAGTAAAAGCAACACTATCAAGTCAATTTTGATAAATTACACTGCTCTTCAGCTCATGTTCATCCAAAAAAAGAAAATTCTGTCATGATTAACTCACCCTCATGTCGTTCCAAACCTGTAAGACTTTCGCTCATCTTCAGAACACAAAAGAAGATCTTTTAGATGAAATCTGAGAGATTTCTGTCCCTCCATTGACAGTATACACAACTACCACTTTCAAGCCCCAGAAAGGTAGTAAAGACTTCATTAAAGTAATCCATGTTTAACCTCAATTTTATGAACTGACGCAAGTGCTTTGTGCAAAAATACATAATTGTTGCTTTCACGCTCTTGTCGTCTGCTCGCGCATTAACACAACATGTTAATGTCGAGGTGCTCTCGTGAACATGCGTTTGAGTTTAATATGTTGTAAATAAAGTGATAAATTATGGTTAAGGGATAGAATATACTCATGTCACTTCATAAAATTGAGGTTGAACCACTGGAGTAACATGTATTACCTTTATGATGTGTTTGCTACCTTTCTGGGGATTAAAAGTGATAGTTGTGTAGCTGTCAATGGAGGGACAGAAATCTGTAAGACTCATCAAAAAGATCTTTATTTGTGTTCCGAAGATGAACGAAAGTCTTACAGGTTTGGAAAGACATGAGGGCGAGTAATTATTGACCGATTTTACATTTTTGGGTGAACTAACCATTTAACAGCAGGTGTAATGACTAATTAGAGTGACCATAATTTAATTCAATACAGCTCTGCTTTGATATAACTTTTTCATAATTTAACACTGTTGATGTTGTCACAGTGCATGCCCAACTGAACATTATTTATTCTTTTAAGGTTGGAGACAAGTGAGAAACAGTGAGACAAGCCCGGATCCACATGACTTGATGTGTTTCAAAAATGTTTTACATCTATGACATAAACTATTTCAAGACCTCTGCACCCATTTTGGGAGTTTTTGTAGCATGCAAATTTTAATATATCTGGAGGAGGTCCTGCCTCATTAAGAACTTTGATCATCATCATCATTAGGTCCAGTAGTCAACATGTATTTGTAGTTTTATTACTCAAGGTATGTTTACACTAACACATCAATGCATTCAGTGTACAGTGAAGACCTTTTAATAAAGTTGTGATTAGGATTTATTGTTATTAATTTGTGTATTCTGTCCATATTTGTATAGGTTATTGAATTAAATGTATAGGTTATTAATGTGTAGTTCTAAATTTAGTGTTCATTTAGAATTTTTGTGTGCTGTATGCTGTACAATTGTATGTATGCTATGTGCATTTTTGTGTAGGTTTTGAATGTGTACTGTTTGTACATATTTGCATAGGTTTTGAATTTATTATGTGTGTTGTATACACTTGTGCATTTTGAATTTATGTACACAATTATGTATATTTACATTAAATGCTAGACTCCCCAATATATAGTTTGTAATTGAAAAATATATTTGTTGAAACATATGTATTGTTTATACAAATAAACAATCTGTATTTGAAAACAATTTGTATTTTATTTATTAAAATAAGGTCATAAATAAAAATAAATATTTAACTCAACTGTTGGGTTATTTTAACCCAACTGGAGTTTAACCCAATGCATTGGGTTAAAATAACCCACAGTTGGGAAGGTGCTATACCAATCCACAGTTGGGTTATTCGTTGGGTTATTTTTAACCCAACATTTTTAAGTGAGTACCATTAAATAAGCTCATTTAGTTTCATTTTTGTTAAAATATAATAATGTTATTTTTTCATCTATGTTGATTATGAAAAGTGAACCGCACACACGAGTATACGCAATATCGAGAGACATGGAGCGGGTCAGACATGATTTTGACCACTTAATTAAGTTTTGTTTTGCAGAAAACGATTTTTTAAGTGAATTTCGTTTTGTATAAATTGTATCTTAATTCTAATATTTTTATCAACCAATTGCCAAATACCAAATATAGCAGACAACACAATCATAGAGGCGCCCGCGTGGTCACTTGCACTGCTCGTAAACAGGAGCGCATCTCATCCTAACTTAACGAAACTCAGCATATGCCTCACATACATGAAATATATCTTAAGAAAGCTTGAAATGTCTTTTTAACCATTTAAAACGAAAAGAAATAGGCTACTCTCTGGTTATGTAATGATGTGCATTTCTCTCTAGGCGTGTTCACTACTACGGAGATGGCGATCGTCAACTTCATCTTTACAGCTGTTGTTGCTGTTAATAAACTAAAAATAATAGGCTTATAATTTTATTAAACAATAAATTAAATGACATTTTTATTGTATTAAAAAAGCAACAAAAAAATCCTGTTTAATATTGTGTGTGTGTCGAAATAATTTGTCCGCAGCTGCTCAAAAAGAAAAAAAAAAAAAACGGTCAAAAACCCCACTGTCAGTGTTTTGTAAGGAACAGGCAAATACGTTCAATATAGCAGGAGACATTTTAATTGTTTACTAATAAAACAGTTATTTTTTATGTCAGTTGAATATGAAGTTGTCAGTTATGACAGATGAAGTTGACGACTCGCGATCTTCGCAGTGCTACCACATCTTTAAATCACTATTAGTAGGCTATTATTTAAGTTAACATAAAATACATAGACCTACACCACAAAAACTAGTTGAGGATAAATTCGTTAAAATTGGGCGATTCCAGTGAATGGACGTGACATTTGCAGTCAAAACTTAAAATAAAAATTCTCAGAAAATGCATTTATTTGAAACGTCTGAAAGGAGTCAAGACATTAGAAAAATATCAGTCTACACATGCGTTTTATATTTAATATGAGGGAAATACACATGTGACGTGACACAAAAAAATCTTTAACTTTTAGGTGGCAAAATATTTTTTAGTAATTCTATAAATTACACTGTGCAAACCAAGATACCCACCGGATGAATAAAGATCGGCCTCCACAGAAAATTAAATTTTATATTATTTTTATTTTATTTTTCGTGTTTGCATTTATGTAAAAAAAAAATAATAATAATAATAATGTTACGGACGTGACAGTTCTCCATTACGCACGGACATGACTGCTCTGAAGCGACTTTAAAAATTGCACAGAGACCTCAAACAGAAAGTACAAAGCCTTTCTTTAAAGTGAATTTCGTTTTTTTTATTAATTTTATCTTAATTTTAATCAATGTTTCATCTGGATTTAATAAATAAGAAGTAGTCTAAATATAGTAGAAAATAGATAATCATGACACGGAGGCGCGGGCGAGTGAACTGGACTCTTGTCTCATAAATGAACCGAAACTCAGCGTAAGGTATGCTACTTGCCTCACAGACCTGAGAAATATATAGAAAGCTTGAAATGTCTACTTTTAAACATGCAGAACAATTCAAAACGAAGGAAAACAGACTGCTTTCTCCTTATGAAATCTCTCTGGCGCGTTCTGAGAAGATCGCGACGCATCGTCAACTTCATCTTTGCAGTCGACACAGAAAACACTTGTTTATAAAAAACAATTAAAATGTCTAGCAATATATGACATATTAATAATCATTACTTTTGCCGGTTCTTTGTGACAGCTTTTAGATGCTTTATTGGCAGCGCCACCCACATGTTGAACGAGTCACACCGCATCAGCACCGAAAACATGATTTTTTTTTCAAATCTAAAATAAAAAATCGTGATACGAACCGAATCGTAGGTTTGGTCTATCGTTACAGCCAGATGAGAAAGCAAGAGTTTATGGTTTAAAAAACAAACAAACAATGGCTAGCCTATCTGAACATCTTTGCCAAGCGCAAACCAGTACAGAACAATAAATTATCGGGGAGGGTCATGCCTTTTTTCACAATCATTTTGGAGGGTCATAGAAAAAATTATTGCTGGCGAAGGGAGGGTCATGTCTTTTTTGACAACAGATCTCAAAACTCCTCCGGTGGCCCCTTAAATAAATAACGAACAGTCCCTAAATAGGAAAAGGATCTACCGCCAGCGGTCGATTTTGATATTCTAGGTATTATTAACTGGCCGGAATTTTGAGATCGCAATAGACGTGAAGGACTATAATGTGTTAAGAGCTCGTTCACGTACTGCGGAGCTAAACCATTTAGTGCTTTGTAAGTAATCAGCAATATTTTAAAATGTATGCGATGTTTAATAGGCAGCCAATGCAGTGTTGACAGAACCGGGCTAATATGGTCATACTTCCTGGTTCTGGTAAGAACTCGAGCTGCTGCGTTTTGGACCAGCTGTAATTTGTTTATTAAGCGTGCAAGGCAACCACCCAATAGAGCATTACAATAATCTAGCCTTGATGTCATGAACGCATTAACTAATTGTTCCGCATTTGTCAATGAGAGCATATGGCGTAATTTAGATATATTTTTAAGATGGAAAAATGCGTTTTTACAGATACTAGACACGTGACTTTCAAATGAAAGATTGGTATCAAAGAGCACACCCAGGTTCCTAACCGACGATGAAGACTTAACAGAGCAGCCATCAATTGTTAGACAGTATTCTAGATTATTACGTGAGGAAGTTTTTTGTCCAATAATTAGAATCTCTGTTTTTTCAGAGTTAAGTAGTAGGAAATTACTAGTCATCCAATTTTTTATATCAGCTATGCATTCCGTTAATTTTGTGAATTGGTAAGTTTCGTCTGGGCGTGAAGAAATATAGAGCTGAGTATCATCGGCATAACAGTGAAAACTAATGCCATGCTTCCTAATGATATCTCCTAAGGGTAGCATGTACAGAGTGAACAGCAACGATCCTAGTACTGAGCCTTGTGGTACGCCATACTGAACTTGTGATCGATAAGACATCTCTTCATTTACTGCTACAAACTGATAACGGTCAGATAAGTATGATTTAAACCATGCTAATGCAATTCCACTAATGCCAACATAATTTTCGAGTCTATTTAAAAGAATGTTGTGGTCGATAGTGTCAAATGCAGCACTAAGATCGAGTAACACTAATAGAGAGATACAACCACGATCGGATGATAAGAGCAAATCATTTGTGACTCTAATGAGAGCTGTCTCAGTACTATGGTACGGTCTAAATCCTGACTGGAAATCCTCGCAGATATCATTTCTTTCTAAAAAGGAACATAGTTGTGAGGATACTGCCTTTTCTAGTATCTTTGACAGAAAAGGTAGATTCGAGATCAGCCTATAATTGAAAAATTCTGTAGGATCAAGTTGCGTTTTTTTAACAAGCGGTTTAATCATAGCCATCTTAAAAGTTTTCGGTACATATCCTAGTGACAAAGATGAATTAATGATATTAAGAAGAGGATCTGTGACCTCTGGAAGCATCTCTTTCAGTTGCTTAGTCGGTATAGGGTCTAACATACATGTTGTCGATTTAGATGATTTAACGAGTTTAGTAAATTCTTCCTCTCCTATAGCAACGAATGAATCAAATTTTTCTTCAAGGAGACTACAATGTACTGCCTGATGCGATACTGTAGTAGATGATTGCATAGTTATAATTTTCTCCCTGATATTATCAATCTTGTTAGTAAAGAAGTTCATAAAGTCATTACTGCTGTGCTGCTTGGAAATGTCTGGGGTTGAAGATTTATTTTTCGTTAGTTTAGCCACTATTTCAAATAAATACCTAGGGTTTTGTTTATTTTCTTCTAATAGGTTTGAAAAATAAGCAGATCTTGCAGCTTTTAAGTCCTCTCTGTATGCAATCGAACTCTCTTTCCATGAAATGCGAAATACCTCTAATTTTGTTTTCTTCCAGTTGCGCTCCATTTTTCTGGCTGCTCTCTTAAGGGCCCGAGTGTGCTCGTTGTACCACGGCATTGGACTATTTTCTTTAATCTTCTTTAAGCACAAAGGAGCAACTGTGTCTAAAGTGCTGGAAAAGAGAGAGTTAAAAGTTTCTGTCGTAATATCTAGTTATTCTAAGCTATCTGGGATGCTGAGATGATGAAACTGATTAGGAAGATTATTAATAAAGCAATCTTTAGTGGCAGAAGTGATAAGTCTAACATATTTGTAAAACGGAGTCGACTTTGCAGCCTTGGCTAAATGAAGTTTACACAAGACTAGATAATGATCTGAGATGTCATCGCTCTGCTGTAGAATTTCAACGGCATCAACATTTATTCCATGTGATAATATTAGACCTAGAGTATGATTACGACAGTGAGTAGGTCCTGACACGTATTGTCTAACTCCAATAGAGTTCAGAATGTCTTTAAATGCCAATCCCAATGCATCTTTTTCGTTATCTACATGTATATTAAAATCAACAACAATTAGTACTTTATCTGCAGCCAATACTAACTCTGATAGAAAATCAGCAAATTCTTTGATAAAGTCTTTATGGTGCCCTTATGTTTTGAATGTGAATTTGAATGGATCTGTGATCTGAAAAGTGATTTTGACAAGACACATTTAATTACTGACCTACTTGTTCTTAGTAAATCTTTTATACTTTTTTTTATAAAACAGTTGTGGTTAATGACTATTTTGATATTGTAAAGGAACACACTGACGTATCCCCCAGAGTTAGATAAGTCCATACATACCCTTTTCATCTCCGTGCGTGCCGTAACTCTGTCTGACACACCCACCGCTAGCCTAGCTTAGCACAAAGACTGGAGGTAAACGGCTCCAGCTAGCATGCTGCTCCCAATAAGTGACAAAATAACGCCAACATTTTCCTATTTACATGTTGTGATTTGTATAGTCACAGCATGTACAAATAACACTAAGCACTGCTACTTCTGCGGAGTGATTTACTCCAACTCTGAGCGAACTCTCTGCTCCTCACCACAGGGCTTCTCAGGTGCTGCGAGCAAATCACTCCGCCCAAGTATCAGTGCTTCACCTTCTGAGAATATAGTTCCCAGTATGTATACAGTTAGAAGATGGCTGTGTCTCATGTGACCGGTAGGCTATATCGTGTACAAACGCTGCCTGGTATCGGTTGTTGGTATCGGAGCATTTTACGAGTACGAGTAAGTGAGCTCAGTATCGGTAACTGGTATCGGTATTGGTGCATCACTAGTGGCTGACTTGAAGACAGCGCAGACGCCACGTGACTGTGACGTATGCCATCAAAGTATCGTGAGAGCAATTTGAGAGCAGCCGGAGAACTCAGCCAGTGCAGCTTCTCAAGAGCGTCTGCACAAGCTCGGATGACGACACAGCCGTTTCACGATTGGCCGGATTCACCTTGTTTATTCTCACACATTCAGTTCCACTAATGCTCACAAATATATTTCACTTTCAAGTGAACTCGTGCTGCATCGATTGAAGCTAAGGGAACGCTTTGCGTGATGACGTATTAAAGCACATGAAAAATCAGTCAAATGGTGTGACAGAACGTCAGAGGCGGGTAACGTCATGGACCAGGAAACTATAAAGCCTGCCCAAAACAGAGCCGCGCTAGCTTCTGTGTCTTCAGCAGCGCTCATTGTGCATAGTGCATGTCCTTGTCATATTTGGTGTTGTTTTGTCTTTATATCTGATATATATATATATATATATATATATATATATATCTCACAGATGCGTACTTCCATATATCCATCCTTCCATATCACAGGAAGTTCCTGAGGTTCGCTTTTGGGGGCAAAGCTTACCAATATCGAGTTCTTCTGTTCGGCCTAGCACTATCACCGTGCACCTTCACGAAATGCGTAGATGCAGCTCTGGGGCCTCTGCGCCTGCAGGGTATTCGCATCATGAACTACATCGACGATTGGTTGATTCTGGCTCAGTCGCATCAGTTGGCGGTTCGGCATTGAGATGTCGTTCTCGCCCACATGAAAGAGTTGGGGTTACGGCTAAACGGCAAGAAGAGTGTGCTTTCTCCACTACAGAGGACCACTTTTCTAGGCATGGTGTGGGACTCAATGTTGATGCAGGCATGCCTGTCACTGGCATGCATAGAGTCTATCCTAGGGCTGTGATGGTGGCAGTTTTTTACCACTGCAGTGGTAATGGACCAACTACCAGCGGTGGTTGGAGGGTTGTTTTGAAAAAAAAAAAAAAAAATTATGTTTATTTGAGCAATTCCTTCAAAGAAACAACACACTAAAGCCTGTAAAGTATTGAAATAAATATAAGTAAATACCGGTAACTTATACTGGTAAATAATATAATAAAGTTGAATCTATTTAAAAAAAAACAAAAAAAAACTTTTGTTTAATATTTACACACAAAGAAGCGTGATATAGCCTACCGCTCTGCGCTTTGAGAGGGATGTGGGACACGAGCAGGAAAGAGACCATAGATCTCTTTTCTGATATCTTCATGTTTTCTACTTGTTGTAAAAGGTATGAAGAGCGAATTTTATCTTCCACAAGGGCAAGACATTTAGGCTATGTTTGATATTGCGCTGCCAGAGAAAGTGAAACTAAAATCACCCGCGCGTAAAACGTGCTTTACAAATAAACTTGACGCACCTTACCAATTACCATGTCTAATAACAAGCACAAACTGTGTTAAAAAGAATTTGACGTACAAGTAAAAATGTAGGCTATCTGTCCTACAGTGTTTTTTCTACTTTACCACAGTAAAGAATATGAAAATAATAGGCCTAATTAAAAGTGAACCAAAGAAGAAACGTTTATAATCCCCTTCGGAAATGAGTGAGACACGAGTGAAGATTCCATGAAGAAACAAGAGATTCTATGCAGGGATGAGTCACGATTTTTGAATATTCGATTAGTTGATTTAATTATAGAATATCTAATAGGTTTGTGCGATTATTCTCTAAAAAAATCTTTAGATATTGAAATTTAAAAAATATTGTTAAATTTGCTGATAATCGGGTGACCAGATCACAAACCAGAAAGCCAACAAAGCTTAAATTTATGGGCTCACGCACAACTCCCTCATTCGTCATGAATCCAAACTTTTCTATGGCTGTGATGAAACATTTAATTGCTTACCTATTATTTATTTTGTAAACAAAGCTTTGTGCTTCACTCGTATCATAATATTCATGTAAAACAGCATTTACATACAAAAAAAAATTGTCATACCTGAGTAGGCTAGCTGTATTGGATTGTTTCGAATGCGCATGCGTCGCGTCTGAACGCGTTGTTGTCTTTGGAGCTCCATCGATTGATTTATAATTCTTGATTTCTCTTTAAACTCACTTACAATGAACATTTTCTACTTTTCCTCACCTCATAGTTACAACGCGGACTGTTGAGCAGACGCGTCTCAAGCCTATTAGTGATCCAACGCTGGATACTCCTATAGGTTACGTCCGTGGATCACGGCTGAACGCGTCTTCTCCACACTCACTTACAAACAAACATTTTTTCGCCTATCGTGCGTCTACTCTACACCCGTACCACTAAAAAGACGGATTATATCCAAGACTTCAGCCATAAATTAGTATTAATATTGATAGCATCACTGGTAGCGTCGTTGCTAACTTAACGTTACTGTCCATCTGTTAAAATGCGAATATATCAGATGTAAGTAGTCTACCTTTTGGTGCAGGTGAGGACACATTTGAGCTGCACGCGGTGCAGTCTGAGCTGGAAGCTGTTGAGAAACAGATCCACGACCTTTTAGTGAGACAGGCCGAGCTGATAGACCGGCGTTTGGCTCTTGAAACATCACACGCCGATGCACACAAATCAGTGATTAACGTTACTAACCCGCTGACTCCGACCTCGTATACTCCGTGCGTTTCTCAACATCGGTCCCGAGCGTCGAGGTCGCGATCAGCCATGGTCTCGTTCACTCCGGCTCCAACACGCCACCACAAAGCCTGGATGATTCCGCAACGGAAGACGCGAGTCAGGTCTAGACCAAGAAAACTCTCTCCGACCCTCCCGGTTTTCGAGATATCCACACAAAACCGCTTCTCCCCTCTTCGCGAAACAGAACGCGATGCTGTGATCATCGGCGATTCCATCGTTCGACACGTACACGCTACGTTAAATAAAAGTAAGGTGCATAGTCACTGCTTTCCTGGTGCTCGTGTTTCTGAAATCGCTGCTCGCGTTCCCGAGATTCTGAACGAGCGCGTCGGAACTGTTGTCCTGCACGCGGGAGTGAACGACATCAGGCTGCGCCAGACGGAGGTTCTGAAGAAAGACTTCAGGAATCTGATCGATACGGTACGCAGCACATCGCCTGAAATAACGATCATTGTGTCAGGACTGCTTCCCACGTACCGACTAGGTCATGAAAAGTTTAGTAGATTATTCGCGCTAAATGAATGGTTAATGTCATGGTGCAATGAGCAGAAACTGCTCTTTGTAAATAATTGGAATCTGTTTTGGGAGCATCCTAGGCTTTACCGTGCTGATGGCTTACACCCAAGCAGATTCGGATCGGATCTTCTGTCAGATAACATCTCCAAAATGTTAAATACCTTTTGACTAGTAACCAAAAGTCCAAATCATAGTCTCTGCTGCACCAATTTAACTGATATAAATACTAGTGTTGAACATTGCATAGAAACTGTGTCTATTCCTCGTTTAGTGAGATCAAATAATAAATCTACTGCAGGATCTAGAAAAAATCTAATTGTTATTAAACCAGAAAATGTTGCTATTAGTAATCAAAAACAATTTCTAAAGCTAGGTCTTCTAAACATTAGATCACTCACACCTAAGGCAGTTATTGTAAATGAAATAGTCACAGATAATAGCTTCGATGTACTTTGCCTTACTGAAACCTGTCTTAAACCAAATGATTATTTTGGTCTAAATGAGTCTACTCCATCAGGATACTCCTATAAGCATGAGCCCCGTCTGATTGGTCGTGGCGGCGGTGTTGCAACAATCTATAGAGATATTCTCAATGTTACTCAGAAAACGGGCTATAAGTTTATTTCGTTTGAAGTACTTGTACTAAATGTTACGCTCTTAGATGTTCGAAAAACATCCCTATTATCTCTAGCCTTGGCTACCGTATATAGACCGCCTGGGCATTACGCTGGTTTCCTAAAAGAGTTTGCAGATTTTCTCTCAGACCTATTAGTTAATTTCGATAAAGCATTAATTGTTGGAGACTTTAATATCCACGTAGATAATTCAAATGATGCGTTAGGGGCTGCGTTTACAGATTTATTAAACTCCTTTGGGGTCAAGCAAAACGTTACCAGACCAACTCATCGTTTTAATCATACACTCGATTTAATTATATCACATGGAACCGATCCAACCGATATAGATATCATTCCACAAAGTGACGATGTCACTGACCATTACATGGTAACTTGCATATTACGTACTCCTGTAATATATCATGCTGCGCCGCATTATCGGTTAGGCAGAACAATCATTCCATCCACCATAGATAATTTTTCAAATTGCTTATCTAATCTGTCTCAGCTGCTCAGTGAACCCAAACAAACAGATGAACTTGAGGAATTAACTAGCACTATGAGCACCATTCTCTCTGGAACATTGGATATTGTTGCACCCATTAGATTAAAAAAGGTCAGAGAGAAAAGTAAAGCACCATGGTACAACAATACTACGCATGTTCTAAAGAGAGAAACCCGTAATTTAGAGCGTACATGGAAAAAAAACTAACTTAGAGGTCTTTAGAATCGCATGGAAAGACAGTATGTCACGTTATAAAAAGGCCCTAAAAGCGGCCAGGGCTGAGCATCTCCGCAAACTAATAGAAAACAACCAAAACAATCCTAGGTTCTTATTTAACACCGTGGCTAGACTAACAAATAAACAGATGTCTCCTGAACAAAATATTCCGTTACAGTTTAGTAGTAATGATTTCATGAAGTTCTTCACTGAGAAAATAGAAAACATCAGAACCACAATTGTAAACGTTCAATCCTCAATCGCGCCTTATAATTCAGCCTCAATTATCACCCTGCAAGAACAATTACAGTGCTTTACAACTATAGAACAAAAAGAGTTAAATAAACTTATCACTTCATCTAAAACAACAACATGTTTATTAGATCCTATACCAACTAAACTACTGAAAGAAGTGTTACCTGTAGTGGAAGAGCCTCTCCTCAATATTATTAACTCATCTTTATCTTTAGGTCATGTTCCAAGAACATTTAAACTGGCAGTTATAAAACCTCTCATTAAGAAACCACAATTAGATCCACATAATCTAGCAAATTATAGACCCATTTCAAATCTATCTTTTATGTCTAAAATACTAGAAAAAGTTGTGTCCGCCCAACTGGGCTCTTTCTTGCATGAAAATGACATCTATGAAAAGTTTCAGTCAGGATTCAGGCCGCATCATAGCACTGAAACTGCGCTTGTTAAAATCACAAATGATTTACTTTTAGCTTCTGACCAAGGCTGTATCTCAATATTAGTTTTACTTGATCTTAGTGCTGCGTTCGATACTATAGATCACACAATACTCTTAGATCGACTATAAAATTATACTGGTGTTCAAGGACAAGCATTAAGCTGGTTTAGATCGTATTTATCTGACCGCTACCATTTTGTTTATTTAAATGGAGAAAAATCGATCATAACTCCAGTAAACTATGGAGTGCCGCAGGGATCTGTGTTAGGCCCTCTGTTATTTTCAATATATATGCTGCCACTTGGAAATATTATAAGGAAACATGGAATTAGTTTCCATTGTTATGCTGATGACACCCAAATCTATATTTCATCACGGCCAGATGAAAATGCTAAAGTAGTATGTTAAAGATATAAAAGACTGGATGACGCGCAATTTTCTTTTATTAAATCCAGACAAGACAGAGGTACTAATCATCGGTTCAAAAAACCACCCACAAAACCTCTCACAATACAACTTTAACATAGTAGGATGTCCTGTTACTTTATCCTCTACAGTAAAAGACCTGGGTGTTATATTAGACTGCAACCTGTCTTTTGAAAATCATATTTCATATGTTACAAGAACAGCCTTTTTCCACCTTAGAAACACTGCTAAGCTACGTAATATGCTATCAGTTTCTGACGCAGAAAAGTTAGTTCATGCATTCATGACCTCGAGACTAGATTACTGTAATGCTTTATTAGCTGGTTGTCCTGCAACCTCAATAAACAAGATACAGTTAGTCCAAAATGCCGCCGCTAGAGTTCTAACTAGATCAAGAAAATATGATCATATAACACCAATTTTATCATCACTACATTGGTTACCTATAAAGTTCCATATTAATTACAAAGTATTGCTACTGACTTATAAAGCCCTAAACGGCTTAGCTCCAGTCTATTTAACCGATCTTCTATCGCCCTATAATCCATCACGCTCTTTAAGGTCACTAAATTCGAGGCTTTTGGTCATACCTAGGATATCCAGATCCACCAAAGGAGGGAGAGCATTTTCACATTTAGCTCCAAAACTCTGGAATAGACTTCCTGATACTGTTCGTTGCTCAGACTCGCTCTCCCAGTTTAAAACTAGATTAAAGACGCATCTCTTCAGCCAGGCATTCATATAATACTTTTAATCTTACAGTTAAATCCGACCTCTAGTTCATAAACGCCAGAGGAGAACTGGCCCCTGACTTTTTTTTTTCTCCATTAGGTCACCTGATGGAGTTTTTCGGTTCCTTGCCACTGTTGCATTTGGCTTGCTCAGTTGGGGATATTTGGGGATATTTAATTTAATTAATCAATCCACGATACTATTGATCAGCATTACCAAACGTGGACGTTCCACTAGAAACAAACATTGATGTATTGTTTTAATTTAATACTGTGAAGCTGCTTTGATACAACCTATGTTGTGAAAAGCGCTATATAAATAAACTTGACTTGACTTGACTTGACTTGGCGGACCACCGTCGGTGCTACTCAGTGAAAGGATGGACTTCTACTAAGACTGAATTCAAGAATTTGAACCTGCAATAAAACAATTAAACTCACTAATCTGAAGAAGAGATCTATGGGACAGAGAGCACAACACAACTGCCCCTATCTCATCTCTTCCCCCCATGCTGAGTTCCTGACCCCTCACACTATCTTCTCCCCTCCAGGTCTCATTCAGTCATGCAAAACACACAAACCTACTGTCTCCAGCTGTTTATGAGAGGTCAAAATAAATACTTCTGGTGCGAATGGTAAAGAAGTTTCATTCCCGCAGCAGCAGAACAGTCAGAAAAAAGAAAACAATGCCTGTTCTTCTGATGTGGGAGATGCCCCAATAAAGATTGTTGATAACATTTGTCTTTATCCCCCAAACTCAGGCGTGAGTCGTGACCACTTGGGGCACGAGAAAGGGTCCAACGAAAGCTGGATAAATATTTGGGTGCTAGATGTTTATTGTTCTTTTGTTCCACTTGGGTATTTAAAGGGAATTGGCAAACCACTCAAGGAAGCATCTGTAAACAGAACTTCCCACACTGTTGCTGTGTGTCTCTATTGCCAGGTATGCCGACTCTTTGAAACTATTTTTGATATTGCATTTTGAATGATGTCTCTATTATATGCTGATCAGTTGTGTATTATGTATTCTTTTTAATTATTTTTATTTGATGCTTAATCCTGCCTGGCAAAAATAAATGTTAACCTTGATTTATTCTGCATTCTTCTGAAATCATTATTTCCAGTAGATTAAAAGTGTAGTCTGGTGTTTCCGCAAATCTTTGTCCAGGATAGATCAAACTGAAGGCACTTTGAATGGACCATGGGGCACATCTTAGGAAGACCTTCCGATTTCTGACTATTCCCTGACTTAGCATGTTGTCACTGCAACTGTTACAAAAAATTACACCTACGGGTCTGCAGTGAACGGCTGCATAGGGTAAAATAATTGCACTGCATCCTCTGGCTATTTTAGGACTGGCTAGTTTGTGAGCGTGAGCGCACATTCGCGACGTGACGTTTCAAAGTGACACTAGGTCCGTAATGAACGAATATTTGAAATTATGAGATGCCCAGAATAATCCTTGGTCTAAATTAAATCACAACTAATACGAGGATCAGTTGTTAAGGTAGAAAATTTGAAAAAAACAAAGAGTCACTTAAATTTGGAGTCAGATTAAATTATTCATGGAGTCAGAATTAAAATTGGAAATCAACTGTTTAATAAATTAAAGTGATTTTTCCAGAAGCGCCCGAAAAGACATACAAGACATGAATTCCCTTCGACCACGACACCTGAAACCGTCTGTGGGCCAGTCTGTGGGCCAGTGGGTGGAGTTTACATCAGCCACTGCGGTGGCGCTTTATAACCGCGGTGGTGCAGTTGTCAAGTTTACCGGCACAGCCCTAGTCTATCCTTTCAGCTGTGAAAAGAATAAAGCTAGGCCAGTCACTCACTGTCAAATAGTTTCAGAGGCTGTTGAGTCTGATGGCAGCAGCGTCTAATGTGATACCTTTTGGACTTTTATACATGAGACCCCTGCAGTGGTAGCTCAGGACCAAAGGGTTTTTGTGGCCACTAATGTGGCCAGATCTATCATGCTGCAAGGCCTTTGGTCCTCCTCCCTTCCAGAACTCGGACCAGGAAAATAATAATCTGCTATGCCCAGTCAGGGCGCTAGATGCCTATGTCCACAGAGCTGCACTGTGGCCTAAATCTGAACAGTTGTTCGTTTATTTTGGGCCCCCTAACAAAGGGTCCCCTGCATCTAAGCAGAGAATGAGCAAGTGGGTGGTTGAGGCTCTCTCACTTGCTTATGAATCAGTCGGACAGCCTTCACCTATGGCTGTCCGTTCCCATTCTACTAGGAGTATGGCGGCCTTCAAGGCCCTTATAACAGGAGTTGCTTTCCAAGATGTTTGTGATGCGGCAGGTTGGCCCTCACCGCACACATTTGTAAGGTTCTACTCTTTGAACTTGGACTCTACACCAGGGTTCCAGGTGCTCTCGTCCTAGTGCTGCTTCTCGCGATTTCACACTGGACAGACACTTGTCACTATGGTGGCATTGGCATAGATGTTCCCTTAGCGTCAATCGATGCAGCGCGAGTTCCCTTGAAAGGGAACGCCTCGGTTATGACTGTAACCTCAGTTCCCTGAAGAGGCAACGAGACGCTGTGTCACCTAGCCATATCTCCTACGTGCCTGTCAGCGACTACTTCACAATTTTACGAAGCTAGCGCGGCTCTGTTTTGGGCAGGCTTTATAGTTTCCTGGTTCATGACGTCACCCGCCTCTGACGTTCCATCACACCATTGGACTGATTTTACATGTGCTTCAATACGTCATCACGCGAAGCGTTTCCTTAACGTCAATCGACACAGCATCTCATTCCCTCTTCAGGGAACCGAGGTTACAGTCGTTTTCAGGGAACCGAGGTTACAGGCATTTTTATAACAGTAAAATCTCTTTTCATGTAGTCGTGATGTTATATTATTTCGTGTTTATCAAAGTAAAACTGATTAAAAAAACATAGACCTCACTTCATTGACAGTATAGGATTATGTTGATCTTTATTCTTGTACAAACAGACGCTGTATTAAGCAGTACATTAAGTATTGAATGAAAATGTCTCTGAAAAGTATGTGTATTTGACAAATATTGCATTTATTATGACGATATTAGATCTAGAGTATGATTACGACGATGAGTAGGTCCTGACACGTGTTGTCTAACTCCAATTGAGTTTACAATGTCTTTAAATGCCAAACCCAATGCATCTTTTTCATTATCGATGTGTATATTAAAATCATCAACAATTAGTACTTTATCTGCAGCCAATACTAACTCTGATAGAAAGTCCGCAAATTCTTTGATAAAGTCTGTATGGTGTGTATGGCTTTGTGTCCTAACACTAACCCTAACTGATGCAGCCAAATTATAACAATGTGATCTCACATTTTTGTATGTATTTTTTTCTGCCACACGTACATTTACTTACATTTGCATAGTCACAAAATTGACAGCATTATTAGGGCTGTCAAGCGATAAACATTCTTCAAAATAAATGTAGATAAACAGAATTTACAATTTTGGACAAACTATGGCCAATATATGAAATTATTATTTTTGTTTTTAATGAAATGATACTCTAAATAAGAAATTAAAACTGCCAGTAGGTGGCATACAATGTGTAAATGAGGAAGTTATTGAGTTATTCACAGTGGCAGATTAAGAGTCTTTGGTCTTTGACACCGAACTCAGGACATGCGTTAACAAGAACTGACAAAGGAGCACTGAAACAAGGGAACTTATATACACTGACAAACAATGATAACTAATTAGACCACAGCTGCACTATATTAATAATCAAATGACTAACTATGGTGACAAATTAATGAAGTAAGTTAGGTGGGGAGGCTGTGAAAACAGAAAGCAAAAGCAAAAGGTGTGCTTGACATCGACTGTGGCTGGATGTAACCGATCGGCGAGAGTTGCTGTGTGCAGGTGGGGAGGAGCTGAAAACGGAGACATACATGCATACTTTACCACAGCTGAAGTGAAACTAGATGTACCGCATGGCGGTACAAAATATGACCGCCGCTCAGGCCTGCACTGGCTTTCCACAAAAAATATACTTATACATACTAAGTATGAAAAATCTGTGATTTATTTTTCAAAGTACCCTCCCATTCAATTTCTACAAACCTCTACCAAACGGTTGAGGTACCTGTTGATGGTAAAAGTCAGTTATCTGACTTTGGCATGGGTTTGTTGTGTTTTACTGAAATAAAAAACATTTTTTCCCCAAAAAAGTGGTTTTATCTTGTAGCCCTGGTCCCAGAGTTTTAAAAAAACAATGTTAACAAAATTAAACTCATTCCCACTGTACCTAGTAGAACACTTAAGTAAATGTCCCATTGAAATTAATGGGATTTTATGGATTTAGGTGAAGAAAGTGTACACATAATACATTTTGGTCTGTACCATGAAGAGAAAACTGATTCAACTATATATAAACTATATATTTTCTGAAAGCGTAGACTCTCAGGATGTGATCTAACATGGCATGAAACATGTCCCACCCACCTCATTAGTATACTGCCCAAGCATAACACATTGGGTATTGGTAAATCGGGTATATGGCTGATACCTAAAAAAAGTAGTAGTATGTGCATGTCTGTCTGTGTGTGTGTGTGTATGTGTGTGTGTTTGTGTATATGTGTGTCTGTGTGTGTGTGTGTGTCTGTGCGTGTATGTGTGCGTGCGTACATGTGTGTGCGCGTGTGTGTTTGTGTGTGTGTGTCTGTGCGTGTGGATGTCAGTGTGTGTGCATGCTTGCGTTTGTTTGTATTCCTGCATGTGTGTGTGTGACAGTATCATCCTAAACCAGCAACCCTTCGCTCAACAGCACCATCTACAGGCCGATGAGTGTACAGTCACTAAATGTGCACATAAATGAATTTATTTTATACCCCCCCATGGATGAAATTCTACGAAACTTAGCATACCCCCAGAGGATGTCAAGTTAATCATACACATGAAATATGGTGCAGTTCTGAACATCTCAACTGAACATAGGGCGATTAAAGCAGAATAATATTGCATTTTCATTTTTTATGGGAGGGGCGCAAATCACAAATGAGTGATTATGGGCTAGGTTGATGTGGGCCCTTAAGAGCAACATACCATAAAAATTTCTTCATCCTCGGTGCCACGGTTCAGGTAGTTATTTAGGAAAATAAACATAATCCTAAAGCTACGCTAGCGAAAGCGGTCATATAGGGATAGTCAAAGTTTTTTTGTTTTTTTTTTCCCGTCATCTACTGAATTTTTCGTCAACGATACCAGGGACACCGAAACACCGGGGAACATGAAATTTGGTGGGCATGTAGCCCCACTAGACTTTTACGGAAAAATTTCGTTTGGTCCCCGGGGGCCACTCCCCCCCCGTGCTGGGCCCCCCCAAACCCAAAAAATGCAGTTTTTCCTAAATAACTACCTGAACCGTGGCACCGAGGATGAAGAAATTTTTATGGTATGTTGGTCTTAAGGGCCCACATCAACCTAGCCCATAATCGATTGTCAAAGTTTTTTTTTTTTTTTTTCGTCATCTACTGAATTTTTTCGTCAACGATACCAGGGACACCGAAACACCGGGGAACATGAAATTTGGTAGGCATGTAGCCCCACTAGACCTATACGGAAAAATTTCGTTTGGTCCCCGGGGGCCACTCCCCCCCCCCCCCCCCCCGCACTGGGCCCCCCCAAACCCAAAAAATGCAGTTTTTCCTAAATAACTACCTGAACCGTGGCACCGAGGATGAAGAAATTTTTATGGTATGTTGCTCTTAAGGGCCCACATCAACCTAGCCCATAATCACTCATTTGTGATTTGGGCCCCTCCCATAAAAAATGAAAATGCAATATTATTCTGCTTTAATCGCCCCTATCTTCAGTTGAGATGTTCAGAACTGCACCATATTTCATGTGTATGATTAACTTGACATCCTCTGGGGGTATGCTAAGTTTCGTAGAATTTCATCCATGGGGGGGTATAAAATAAATTCATTTATGTGCACATTTAGTGACTGTACACTCATCGGCCTGTAGATGGTGCTGTTGAGCGAAGGGTTGCTGGTTTAGGATGATACTGTCACACACACACATGCAGGAATACAAACAAACGCAAGCATGCACACACACTGACATCCACACGCACAGACACACACACACAAACACACACGCGCACACACATGTACGCACGCACACATACACGCACAGACACACACACACACACACAGACACACATATACACAAACACACACACATACACACACAGACAGACATGCACATACTACTACTTTTTTTAGGTATCAGCCATATACCCGATTTACCAATACCCAATGTGTTATGCTTGGGCAGTATACTAATGAGGTGGGTGGGACATGTTTCATGCCATGTTAGATCACATCCTGAGAGTCTACGCTTTCAGAAAATATATAGTTTATATATAGTTGAATCAGTTTTCTCTTCATGGTACAGACCAAAATGTATTATGTGTACACTTTCTTCACCTAAATCCATAAAATCCCATTAATTTCAATGGGACATTTACTTAAGTGTTCTACTAGGTACAGTGGGAATGAGTTTCATTTTGTTAACATTGTTTTTTTTAAACTCTGGGACCAGGGCTACAAGATAAAACCACTTTTTTGGGGAAAAAATGTTTTTTATTTCAGTAAAACACAACAAACCCATGCCAAAGTCAGATAACTGACTTTTACCATCAACAGGTACCTCAACCGTTTGGTAGAGGTTTGTAGAAATTGAATGGGAGGATCCTTTGAAAAAAAAATCACAGATTTTTCATACTTAGTATGTATAAGTATATTTTTTGTGGAAAGCCAGTGCAGGCCTGAGCGGCGGTCATATTTTGTACCGCCATGCGGTACATCTAGTTTCACTTCAGCTGTGGTAAAGTATGCATGTATGTCTCCGTTTTCAGCTCCTCCCCACCTGCACACAGCAACTCTCGCCGATCGGTTACATCCAGCCACAGTCGATGTCAAGCACACCTTTTGCTTTCCGTTTTCACAGCCTCCCCACCTAACTTACTTCATTAATTTGTCACCATAGTTAGTCATTTGATTATTAATATAGTGCAGCTGTGGTCTAATTAGTTATCATTGTTTGTCAGTGTATATAAGTTCCCTTGTTTCAGTGCTCCTTTGTCAGTTCTTGTTAACGCATGTCCTGAGTTTGGTGTCAAAGACCAAAGACTCTTAATCTGCCACTGTGAATAACTCAATAACTTCCTCATTTACACATTGTATGCCACCTACTGGCAGTTTTAATTTCTTATTTAGAGTATCATTTCATTAAAAACAAAAATAATAATTTCATATATTGGCCATAGTTTGTCCAAAATTGTAAATTCTGTTTATCTACATTTATTTTGAAGAATGTTTATCGCTTGACAGCCCTAATAATGCTGTCAATTTTGTGACTATGCAAATGTAAGTAAATGTACGTGTGGCAGAAAAAAATACATACAAAAATGTGAGATCACATTGTTATAATTTGGCTGCATCAGTTAGGGTTAGTGTTAGGACACAAAGCCATACACACCATACAGACTTTATCAAAGAATTTGCGGACTTTCTATCAGAGTTAGTATTGGCTGCAGATAAAGTACTAATTGTTGGTGATTTTAATATACCGTATTTTCCGGACTATAAGTCGCTCCGGAGTATAAGTCGCATCAGTCAAAAAATGCGTCATGAAGAGGAAAAAAACATATATAAGTCGCACTGGACTATAAGTCGCATTTATTTAGAAATTTATTTCACAAAATCCAAGACCAAGAACAGACATTTAATCTGGAAAGGCAAGTTATTCAACTACACAGAACAACAGGCTGAATAACGTTAGGTGTCCGGTATGTTAACGCAACACATTAACAGTTATTCAGCTACACGATAACATTAAGAACATATACCTGGGAGGCTGAATAGGCTAAATTAACATAAGCCAGCGAGCCCAACAAGCAAGTTACCAATAAACAAGTTCACCAAGCTCCCGCGATCTCATTCCACATCATTTTCTTCATCCTTGGTGTCGCTTTTGAACAACTTCGCCAACTAGAGCGCCCTCTCACGGCTGTAGACGGTAATGTTTTCTCTTGGTTCATCTCAGTCTGAATTAATTTTGATATATAAGTCGCACCTGAATATAAGTCGCAGGACCAGCCAAACTATGAAAAAAAGTGCGACTTATAGTCCGGAAAATACGGTACACATCGATAATGAAAAAGATGCATTGGGTTTGGCATTTAAAGACATTGTAAACTCAATTGGAGTTAGACAACACGTGTCAGGACCTACTCATCGTCGGAATCATACTCTAGATCTAATATTATCACATGGAATAGATGTTGATGCCGTTAAAATTCTGCAGCAGAGCGATGACATCTCAGATCATTATCTAGTCTCGTGTAAATTACATTTAGCCAAGGCTGCAAAGCCGACTCCGTGTTACAAATATGTTAGACCTATCACTTCTGCCACTAAAGATTGCTTTATTAATAATCTTCCTGATCAGTTTCATCATTTTAGCATCCCGGATAGCTTAGCAAAACTTGATATTGCAACAGAAACTTTTAACTCTCTCTTTTCCAGCACTTTAGACACAGTTGCTCCTTTGCGCTTAAAGAAGATTAAAGAAAATAATCCAATGCCGTGGTACAACGAGCACACTCAGGCCCTTAAGAGAGCAGCCAGAAAAATGGAACGAAACTGGAAGAAAACAAAACTAGAGGTATTTCGCATTTCATGGAAAGAGAGCTCGATTGCATACAGAGAGGCTTTAAAAGCTGCTAGATCTGCTTATTTTTCAACCCTATTAGAAGAAAATAAACATAATCCTAGGTATTTATTTGAAACAGTGGCTAAACTAACGAAAAAGAAAGCTTCAAACACAGAAGTTTCCAAGCAGCACAGCAGTAATGACTTTATGAACTTCTTCACTTATAAGATTGATAATATCAGGGATAAAATTATAACTATGCAACCGTCTACTACAGTATCGCATCAGGCAGTGCATTGTAGTCTCCCTGAGGAAAAATTTGATTCATTCGTTGCTATAGGAGAGGAAGAATTTACTAAACTCGTTAAATCATCTAAATCGACAACATGTATGTTAGACCCTATACCGACTAAGCTACTGAAAGAGATGCTTCCAGAGGTCATAGATCCTCTTCTTAATATCATTAATTCGTCTTTGTCTCTAGGATACGTACCAAAAAACTTTAAGCTGGCTATGATTAAACCGCTTGTTAAAAAAATGCAACTTGATCCTTCAGAATTAGTCAATTACAGGCCGATCTCGAATCTACCTTTTCTGTCAAAGATACTAGAAAAGGCAGTATCTTCACAACTGTGTTCCTTTCTAGAAAGAAATGATATCTGCGAGGATTTTCAGTCCGGATTTAGACCATACCATAGTACTGAGACTGCTCTCGTTAGAGTCACAAATGATTTGCTCTTATCATCCGATCATGGTTGTATCTCTCTATTAGTGTTACTCGATCTTAGTGCTGCGTTTGACACCATTGACCACAACATTCTTTTAAATAGACTAGAAAACTATGTTGGCATTAGTGGAATTGCACTAGCATGGTTTAAGTCATACTTATCTGACCGTTATCAGTTTGTAGCAGTAAATGAAGAGATGTCTTATCGATCACAAGTTCAGTATGGTGTACCACAAGGCTCAGTACTAGGACCGCTGCTGTTCACTCTGTACATGCTACCATTAGGAGATATCATTAGGAAACATGGAATTAGCTTCCACTGTTATGCCAACGATACTCAGCTCTATATTTCTTCAAAACCTAACGAAACTTACCAATTCACTAAATTAACAGAATGCATAGCTGATATAAAAAATTGGATGACTCGTAATTTCCTACTTCTAAATTCTGAAAAAACAGAGATTCTAATTATTGGACAAAAAACGTCCTCACGTAATAACCTAGAATACTGTCTAACACTTGATGGCTGCTCTGTTAAGTCTTCGTCGTCGGTTAGGAACCTGGGTGTGCTCTTTGATACCAATCTTTCATTTGAAAGTCACGTGTCTAGTATCTGTAAAACCGCATTTTTCCATCTTAAAAATATATCTAAATTACGTCATATGCTCTCATTGACAAATGCGGAACAATTAGTTCATGCTTTCATGACATCAAGGCTAGATTATTGTAATGCTCTACTGGGTGGTTGCCCTGCACGCTTAATAAACAAACTACAGCTAGTTCAAAACGCAGCAGCTCGAGTTCTTACCAGAACCAGGAAGTATGACCATATTAGCCCGGTTCTGTCAAAACTGCACTGGCTCCCTATTAAACATCGCATCAATTTTAAAATATTGCTGATTACTTACAAAGCACTAAATGGTTTAGCTCCGCAGTACTTGAGCGAGCTCTTAACGCATTATACTCCTTCACGTCTATTGCGATCTCAAAATTCCGGCCAGTTGATAATACCTAGAATATCAAAATCGACTGCTGGTGGTAGATCCTTTTCCTATTTAGCACCAAAACTTTGGAACAGTCTTCCTAACATTGTCCGGAAAGCAGACACACTCTGTCAGTTCAAATCTAGATTAAAGACACATCTCTTTGACATAGCATTCACATAATACATTATAGACTTCTATAATTCAATATTAGGCTGCATAGATTAGGTCAGCTGGAACCGGGAACACTTCCCATAAATCCTGATGTACTTGTTACATCATGAGAAGAATGGCATCTACGCTAATTTTAGTGTCTTTGTTTATCCCAAGGTTTTCCCGCAGCCTGCCGGATCCAGGCCGTTTCCAGATCTGACGAAGGACCTTCGCCTGGACCCGATGTCAACGCAGTGCTGAAGTGCCAACTAGTCTCTCCCTATGGAGGATCCCTTTCCCACTCTACAGATAAAGCGTCGTCGGGAAAACTCAATTTGCGTATCTACCCCGAATTGATAAAATAAAATAAAATTCTGAATCAAAACTATAAGGAAACACCAGTAATTTGTTTAGGCTTGGTTTGTAGGGAATTCCAAACCTGCACACATATATTCAAACGCACATAACTATTGAACCCGTTCTTAATGCGCATGTGAACGCCATCAGCGTTTCTCACAGGATCGCGTTTAAAGTCTGTGTAGAGAGAATGGTGTCGTCTTGGCGGCCCTAATTTAATAACAAATGATCGTTGCGACGGAAGCGAATCAATCAAAACCAACTTTAGCTGGAAAATAACTTTATTAAAGAACCGCTATAAAGCCAAAACAATCTTACGTTAAATTATACATTTATCTCTGTAAAGCTGCTTTGAGACAATCTACATTGTTAAAAGCGCTATATAAATGAAGATGACTTGACTTGACAAAGCATTACAAAAAACTATTTAACTCTTTACACATCTATCTATCCCTTATAGGAATATCTAGGGGTCATAGGGCTGGAGCTTATCCCAGTTTCTCTAGGCCAGAGGCAGGGGAAAGCACCCTAAACAAATGGCCAGTCCATCACAGGGCTCTCACACAGGCAATTTTGACTCTCCAATTCACCTAACCTACATGTCTTTAGACTATGGGGTAACCCACAATGACACAGGGAGAACATGCAAACTCCACAGAAAGAACCCCTGGCGGAGCTTCTTGCTGTGAGGCAACAACACTAACCACCTGGCCATTTGTATAAGGATTCCACTGGAGGCAAGTTTCACATGAAAACATGGATATGAAACAAAATCAAAAACCAAATGTGACAATTTGTATATAGGCTAATTATATGCTTATATTAACAATTTAGAGTCTACAAAATATAAACTATGAATTAATTATAAACTAATAGTTTACAAATTATTCATTTATGAGTACTTTATTACTGAGTACTTTTAGTACTTTATTATACTTATTATAAAGTGTTACCCATCTTTAAATATATATTTTTTTTCTTACTAACCACTGAAAACTTCCAGGTACTTTCAAGTACATTGTTAAATTTCTTTACCACCCCTGTTATCAGAGGAATTATTTTAAAATGTACATATTTACATAATTTTTCAAAAGGATTTGTTGTTACTGTTACTCTCACTTTTAAATGGATCTAATAATAAGAACTGCTAAAGAGAATGTTTACCTCATTGCAAAGTGACCCACAGCAAGGTAAATTACTCCCAGAGGAGGTGATCAAGATTTACATATTCAGTGATAAGTACTGAGTTTGACGCATGAGGAAGTGCACACATTTGCATATTGTTTGTCCTGTGCTGAAGCATCCATCAGCAAAAAGCAGCACTTCTTACCGCATCAAACTGTAAAAGAACAGTGTACAGGCACATCGCTGTATTTCTGTCATTATAATCTGAATGATGTTTAAGGCTATACAGTATTTTATGAGTAATATGGTACGCAAAGCTACAGTTGAAACTAACCACTTTGTTCTTTATTAGATAGCTGTTCATTTGCGTAACTGTTTTTTTAAGATGGAGCTTCAAGAAGCTGTACAGGCATTAAATGTGGTGAAACTCTTGTCTCCATTACATATGAAACACTGGTTTAAAAAAGGGTCTAAGTCTCAAAACTGATGTAGCAAATACACTATAATTGCACTCACCGCTTCTCACTCAGTGGATAATACAGCACACAGTGTTCTCATATCAACATGTGGCAAACGTTTCACTGCTGCAGAAGGGATTTCAGAAGCATTAATAACAAAACCAGTTCAGGTTTATGAATAGTAACCTCCTGAGAGATGTGTTCCACTATTGGGTAGTACTGTCAAAGTAAGGAACTGTGTGTAATACGCCCTGTAATTCATAGTCATGAAGATAGTTTAAATCCAATCTCAGTGTCTGAAATTTCATACCCTAACATCCAAATTGTCTGAGCTAGACAGAAGTAAATATGTATATTAAACAACAATGGTCTGTCTGTACTGTATATATGCCCAGTTCGTAAGTGTGTCAACTACATTATTCTCAAAAGAACTGCAGATTGTGATGTAGTTAAGGGATGATAGCAATTCCCTTTCAGAGGAGGGATAATCAAGGAGGGATAGGAGGGATAATGAAGCCTCACATGTGCCAAGAACAGCTCTGTCTCTGGCCCTCTCCTCACACAATTCCATAATTACAGTCTCCAAGACCACCAATTATAGCAGCAAAATGTAAACCTGATTAAACTCCCCCCATAGGTGCTGCTTAACCTGCAACAACAAGCTATTTGTCACAATGCAACTTCTTCATGGGGTTTAATACTTTCAGCTGGGTAGACCAGCAATTCAATGTGTAGTCTATAGTCTAATTCCCACTCTTACTAAATCAGACCTCCTTATGTCACACATCAGGAATTCTGAATGCCACAAAATGCCACAAAGTTACAGTAGATTTACTGGTGAGAGTTTCAATGGCAGAGCATTACCTTTTAAGATTTACCTGTGAGATGTTTAAGGTCCTTCGAGGGAAACATTTATTCATTTACTATTAATTATTCAGAGTGACTTATGCTACTTTTTACTACAGGGAGAGTCCCCTTGGAGCAATCTAGGCTACCGAGCAACTTCCAAAAAAAAACCAAACCTTCACCTCCTCACCTTTGTGTACAATCTCTGCCACAGCCAATCGATAGTCCTGGGGGTCCTGCTCGCTGGAGATCTGGAGGCACTCCTCACCCTTCAGTGGAACTAGCTCCAGCAGAGGATCCAGGCTCTCCACCCCACACAGGAGAATTATCACACGGGTCTCCGGTCGCAATACACGAGCCAGAAAGAACCGCCGGAGCTGGCATAGCCCCTCCAGCATGCCACGTGACAGGATAAGCAGCTTACATTTGTACTCTCCCAGTCTCAGGAAGTCATCCTGGCGACTGGTCACCATAGCAATATCATAACAACAAATACCAGTCTCAGGAATGGGGCCTATCAGGTGGAAGCGCAGGTACGATGCCCACTGCTCTGCCTCCGCCTCATAGATGATCAGGATATCTGCCGCTAAAAAAAGATGGTGTAAATAAAATATGCATCAATAGTTCTTCAATTTTGTTAGAAATGTATTCTGAATTTCTAAACATTTATGAAACATGTAATTATGTGAAATATGTAATTATTTTTGTTCCAGTTAGTGGTGCTTATGATGCAAAGCATATTACTATTGTCCTGCATACTTCTTTCAGACAAAATTTCAGCTCATAAATTCTCCCACAGGTTTGTCATACAACCATGAATGAGGTGTCAAATATTTCAGCTTAGAGAGGAGAGATGTGCTATGGCTTTTATAACCCATGGGGAGTACAAAGTTCATAGAGACATGGGGGTTGGCTTATTTGATTCAGGCAGCCCACCGCTCTGGAAGTATCACCTGGACAACTGTCTAGCCACACCCTAGCAACATGCAAAAGCCACATCTTGGCAACAGAACTGGACAAGGGAGTTGGCTCTATTGTAATCAGGTCACTGCAACATATTTTGTTGATCCTGGAACAAAATTCTTGTCCAAAGATTTAGTTTTAACCCTATACCTACCCATAAACCTAAACCTAACCCAACCCTTCCCTAAAATCAGAGGGAAATGATAGGTGAATAACACTGATGTTGAAGCACCTAACCATGGTTGTAAGTGTAACGATAACCAGCTGGAGTGCCCTCGAGAGCCACCAGAGGGCGCTCCACAATAGACTAGGATCACTTCCTCATAAACTACATTTCCCATAACTCACTGCCCGGACTCATCAGCACTCATCATCTCATTCACCTGTGTCTTATCATCTTGTTTCACTCACACCATAAATACCTGGTTTTCACATTCACTCAGAGCAAAGTCTTGTTTTACTGTTACTACATTTCTGAGCGTTATTTACCCGTGTGTGATTCTTGTTTTGCTGACCTTGGACTGTTTCACCGTTTCCTGATCGTTTCTCTGCCTGGCCTGACTCGGATTGTTTATTGGACTCTGATTATTGCTGCCTGCCCTGACCTCTGCCTGTTATTTGGATATTCTCTGTGTTTCCTCCTTTGTACTGTTTGCTGTTGATGACCCTGCCTGTACGACTACTCTGTAAATAAACTGCATTTGGATCTTCACCTTCGAGTCTCGGAGCCGTTTCGTAACAGTAAGCCTAAACTTGACTGTAAACTTGACCCCTCAAATCTGATTAATTGATTGGAATGCTGTTCCAGGGTCAACAAAGATGTTGATGCACGAACATGTACTTGGTGAAATCAGGGTCACCATTGTAACCACTCAGAACACCCTAGCAACTCTCCAGTGCCAAGTGTTGGCATAGAAAGCACTACTCACTTTTTTTTCTTTCTTTTTTTTAAATCTACTTGTCCAGTTTATTTTAAATTATCTAGTTTAAATTTAGATTTTATGAAATTATTCAACTATTATTTATACATTTTAAGATACAGTTAAATCTGTTTAAGGTGTAGTTAGATTTCACAGTTTTGCTATAATACAATTTAAAGTTGTTAACTTTTTTTTTTTTTTTTTTAATATCTCCAATTAAAGCAAATCTTGTGAGTAACAGACATTTACAACATTTAATATTTTTGAAATTTCAGTAGTAAATTAACTGAACAACAAACAACTGAACAAGTTAAAGACTCAAAAACGATAAAGAAATAAAGGTAAACTTACATGTGTTACTCATCTCTCTCTCTCTCTGTAACGATGTGTGCTGCTGTGTTCTATGATGGTGAGGTTGTTTGATCAAACAATGGCTCCTTTGTGCACTCTGGCCAATCTCTCCACGCTCTGCTAGTTTCCGTGTCATGGAGGCACAGGTGTCTGAATGGTTTTCACATGCATTTTTATTTAAATATAGGAAGTCAAAGTCTTGATCATTTCAATGTGCCATTTGTCTGTTAATGAACAGAAATTATAAAATAAACAATAAATAAAAATATTCAGTCTCCATATTTTGATACTTTATAAAGCTTTGAAAAGGTTTTAAAGAAAGTTTCAAATCATAACAATATAGTCTGGTTCCAGCTGTTCGGAGTACTAATGAATATCGAAAGATACATAAGAGTTAGAATGAGTGAAGGAGAGTTAATCAGAGTGGGCACAAAATCCTCTAAGCACATACCTGTGTTGCCTGGACAATCTCACAAAAAAACAGCACATGGCCAGCAAATGACATGGAATAATCACACACAATCAGGCAAGATAACAAAAGGAGTGATGGCATCCCCTCCTACAACACTTCAGTGTTTTCTTGCATGCGAATACTAGTTATCCTGCACGCTTTACCTGCCCTACGCTTTTGAAAATGTTATGATGCCTTTGCATATTTGAAGTCCCCATTCATTGTAAATGGGTGATTCTTAGACTATGGGCACTTTTATGTACTTTGGTCATATTTTTAAAAATACATACAATTTTGGACAAAATCCTCTTTCTTTTTCAAACTAACAATAAAACCTCCTTAAACTTTTTACTACCTTTCTATTATGATTTTTTCATACTTTTCAACCTCCTTATAGGTGTCAAAATCACTGTTTTATCCTTGTCGCACACCCAGACTTTTTAACTTCAACAATGAAAATACAGTTTAAAAGTATGACTTATCTGGTAACTATTAATATACCTAAATTAAGCACTAGTAAAATAATTAAAATACATTATAGTATTTAATGTGAGACCACCATCAATATTACTTTTTATACAAAATATAACTGTTGCACAGTATTGGTGTCATTTCCACCACAACACTGTAATGTCCCTTTAAAAAGTTTGTGTGAAAGATTGTTTAGGTGGTTTCTATGGAAATGTTCAGAGACATCAGAGCACATGTTGGACATGGAGTCAATTTTAAATTTTCATCAAGAACAAAATAAGAAAAATCAAGGTAAATATTGCTTGATCAGTTAATATATTTATTCTACGTCATTTCCAAACATGCTGTACCTTCAAGGGTGTTTTTAAAAAGTTACAAATTTTAAGTTAAATAAGAGTATTTTACATACATGAAATGCTAAGTATTAATTCAAAGCTAATCAGTGAAGCTATCTTCCATTTTTTCACAAAAAACTACAGAAATGTCATTTCCACCACAGTCATTTCCACCACACTGCCCTCTGTGGTGGAAATGACAGCATGTGGTGGAAACATGCTGTACCTTCAAGGGTGTTTTTAAAAAGTAAAAAATTTTAAGTTAAATAAGAGTATTTTGCATGCATGAAATGCTGAGTATTAATTCAAAGCTGATCAGTGAAGCTATCTTCCATTTTTTCACAAAAAACTACAGAAATGTCATTTCCACCACACTGCCCTCTGTGGTGAAAATGACAGCATGTGGTGGAAATGACATTTATGAGTACAAAGTACAATTGATATGGATTGCAAGAGTAGACTGACTTTGTGAATTGAGTTTACTGAGTGTGATGAGTTTAAGAGTTTTTCAAATAAATATTTCTCTAAATATTACTGTTTCTCTACATTCACGTTAATTCATTGTCATTTCCACCACCACCGTCATTTCCATCACCACACACATTTTTTAAAAACATTTAAAAAGTTCTCATCACACATTAAAAATGCATCCACAATTTACAAGATCATGCTCTACTTAATATAAACATTCAAGTTATTTATTTTCTAATAAGCTCTTGCCCAAACCAATATTAAATTTCAGAGTGTGACAGGTGTACAGTTCACCATTTGGTCCTTAGGGCAGTCAATTTATCTCATTGACAAATGTATAATTATTGTACATTGTGGAAAAACTGATAAAACTAGTTACAAAAATGATCTTAGACTATTCTTGAGTGGCATAAGTTATTCTGTTTTTAAATAACAGCTGTATTTTTTTTTGTGGAGTAAATTTTGTGGAGTAAAAATGTCCAAATGTAGAGTAAAAACATTAATAAACTGAGTAAAATTACATTTGTTTAAAATATATATATTGTTACAAAATTACATTTTGTTGCCTGGGGTCTCTCAGACCCCAAACAGCCTGACTGTAAACCGCAAACGAACAGCGCACAAGGGTTAAAGTTGTGGAACATAGTGCAGAACAAAGTGCAGCCATAACAGGGCATTGTGTATCAAAAAGTGAAATGAAAATAAATAAATACAAATAAATAGAATGAAGAAAAAAAAATATCTATATAGAGATGTCATTTAAAGGGTTATGTTTATGCACTAAACAAGACCAATAAACTTGATTTATTAACCTATTAACACAGTATACCCCATTTTCCCATGATATATGTACTTACAAGGCATTTGCCCACTGGCAACTATAGTTGCCGCTTGGACTTTTGACTAAGTATACAAAAACTATAGATCTCTTGTAAGATTTGTTTTGTTTGGATGATTCTAGAGACCTTCATGATTATGTAGATATATATATGTCAACAAAAAATACTTATTAGTAACATGAAAATGACCTTTCTTTAGGAGGGTTTGCCTTCGCCATGCTTCCTGGAAGTAGGGGTAGGAAGTTGAGAGCCTCATGTGACAGGGAGGAAGTGAATACCTTTTTTTTTCTCTTGAAATCCTTTATTTGGTTGTTTGCTTGCATGTCATTGAGAAATAAAACATGGACAACATCTAGAAAAATATTTACAAAAGGAAAATGACAACTATGCACTGCGTTAGTTGCCGGTGGGCTTAAATGGGTTAATTGTTACTCTTTTTTTTTTTTCAATAGATTGCCTGTGATTACTGTGGCCTATGGTTGCACGTAAAGTGTGTGGGCAATCCATCCATGGAGGATGAATATAAATGTGCTTCTAGCAATAAATAACTAAATTATTAAGCCATTGTTTTTGGAGTTTGTTTATTTTTTCCTTCATTTTTACTTTGGTTAAGCCTACTCGAAATTCAGTCTTTCAAAACAAGCATTATTTATTTTATAAAATGTGACATTAAAAGCACCTGTGAAGTGATTATAGTTCAAATAGTCCTGCGCTAGAGGCTTATCTGTACTAACCAAAGCCTTAATAAACGTTACATTGAAATCGGTAATACGTTTTAAATTTGAAAAGATATAGGCTGGATTGAATTGACAGATGGGGAAAACTCGCTTCAAATAATTAAAAAAAACTTTCACGTTTCAGAGAAAAATACAATATATTTTAACCTTTTGGCTTTCCGTACATCCAGTTGTGCTTCTTGCTCGTATTTAGTTCTGATGGTACGTATGGTAACTCGGCAACTACGCATGACTTGTAGTATGATTGCGTAAAGGGGAACAGGAATTCCGGAGGGGAACAGAATCGACCGCTTCACCGGTGTCACATTCACCGTCTGTCTTCGTCTGTCTTCTCTGCACTACATTCCCCAGGATCCTCTTTGGCGCACCTGCACTCACTCTCCCCTGAGTACTGATCACACACACCTGCACATCGTCAGTCCAGCAATTACCTCCAGCACTTAAGCACCTCTCTCACTCGCAGTCATTGTCCGGTATCGTTTGCATCAAGACACTAACGCTGTGCTTACCTCCAGGACTCCTATGCTACTTACCTGTTCCTTTGTCACCTCTCCAAGTCTTCCTCGTTGTTCCTCGTCTCCAGTGTGTGTGCTTCAGAGTCTTCTCCGGTTCTGTTCGTCTCTTCCCGATCTCCATCTGCAAGAAAACAAACTGAGTCATTCAAGTCTACATCATCTGGATATCTTCACATCCACTCACCTTCATCTGCACTGCCGATCACTCATCTGGTTGTTCAAAATAAACTCATATTACCTTTATCCGTGTGTCTGCCCCTTCTGTCTTGTAACAGAATACCGGACCCAAAACCGACGAACATGGATCCAGCAGTGGCCCTCCTGTGTTTACACTAGGGGAATCGCCCCCTGGATGATTATGTCCAGGACTTTTGTGAACTCTCTCACCTGGTGGATTTTAATGACATGGCCCTTAAGGACTTTTTTCGAATGGGACTAAATGAACCCGTTCGTTCCAAGCTTCCTGGGGGAAAAGTCCACTGTTCCCTGGCCCAATACCTTGACTATGCCTTGTTGTTAGGTGGTTCATCATTCACGGTGGGTGTTGTGGATGAGGAACCACTTCACATCATTCCTGCCAGGTCTGGGTCTCTTCACATTAGGCCTGCCACCAGATCGGTCTATCACAGACTGCTATCGAGCCTGGCAGATCCTCCGCTGATGTCAGTGCGATCTGCCAAGATGGCAGCTCCTCCAGAGTTTCGTCCAGCCGAGACCAGCCCTGCCTGAGCTCCACGTCAGCCCTGCCGAGCCTGAGCTCCACATCAGCCCTGCCGAGCCTGAGCTCCACGTCATGCCCGCCGCGCCTGTGACAGTGAGTGTCATGCCCGCCGAGCTAGAGAATGACAGCGTCATGCCCGCCAAGCTAGAGACTGACAGCGTCATGCCCGCAGAGCCCTCGTCGCCGCTGGTTCCGCCCAGCTCAGAGCCCTCTTTGCCGCTGGTCCCGTCCAGCTCAGAGCCCTCTTCGCCACTGGTTCCGCCCAGCTCAAAGCCCCCTTTATCGCTGGTCCTGTCCAGCTCAACGCCCTCTTCACCGCTGGTCCTGTCCAGCTCAGAGCCCTCTTCACCGCTGGTCCTGTCCAGCTCAGAGCCCTCTTCACCGCTGGTCCCGTCCAGCACAGAGCCTTCACCGCTGGTCCCGTCCAGCACAGAGCCTTCACCGCTGGGCCCGTCCAGCACAGAGCCTTCACCGCTGGTCCCGTCCAGCACAGAGCCTTCACCGCTGGTCCCGTCCAGCACAGAGCCTTCACCGCTGGTCCCGTCCAGCACAGAGCCTTCACCGCTGGTCCCGTCCAGCACAGAGCCCTCACCGCTGGTCCCGTCCAGTACAGAGCCCTCTCCGCTCGTCCCGTCTGCCCAGCCAGAGCCTGTTCCAGAGCCTGTCCCTAAGGTTGGGTTTGACGCCGTCACTCTCCCCAAGAATTTTTTTTTGGGGGGGGCCATATGTCCTCACCGTGGCCACCCAAGGGCCCACGGCCGCCCGAAGGGTCTTCTCCGCCGTGGCCGCCCGAAGGGTCTTCACCGCCATGGCCGACCGAAGGGTCTTCACCGCCGTGGCTGCCCGAAGGGTCGTCTCCGAAATTGAAATTGAAATACAACTCTGTTCTTCTTGGACTGTGACACAAAGCAAATGGTGTCTGCCACTTGATTAAATTATTGGATTCTGATTCGCAAACACAGCTCTTTTCTTCCTGAGTAAACAAAGAAGCATCCTGTTTTACTGCTCGGCTGAGACATGTGACCAGCAAAGGCGCCGCTCTGGCTGAGATCCTGCTGGGGTCTCCCTGGGGTCCCCCATGGCGCCTGACACCTTACAACAAGCCAACATTGTTTAACCAGATGTTCGACCATGTACCCTGATGTTAATCTCATCAATTCAAGAGACACGCACACACATACTGACTCCCCTGAGGGGGGAGAGCAAGAGTTCACAACGCGGCTCGAACTCTGAATGATTCCGCGCACAAACACACACACACACACACACACACACAAAGAGAGAGACACTCTCATCCATGACCACTCGTGGTCAAATTATCTTTTTGAATGTATGAAATGTATTTCTTGTTGTTTTTCACGATCCCCATACGACAAATTGCTATAACTATAAGTTTATGGTATATAATCAAACTTGATATGCGTTTAATCATGAAGAATCATGTATCTTTTTGTTACTAGCTCACAGAATTACCGTTCGTGGTATTGTTTGATAAGGAGAACCCGACGGTGTTGAATCCTTAACACAAAGTACAAAATGATGCATTCTGTCATTAATACCAGTTTATAAGTGTATTAGGAACAAGTTCTGTCTCTTCTGCACATCGTCCCAGAGGGCATGTACTTCGCGAACAAAAGAAGTTTTACCGCCACACGTCCTCCCAAATGATTGGTTCAGGCACGTGAGAAGGGCGGGGCTTCAGCTCCTTCAAAACACGGCGCCACACTTTGTTGGGTGCAGTTCTACGCCAGAGAGAGGTCCCCTTCTTCATTCTTCGTTTGTTTTCTAATTTCGTTTTATTCTTTTTTTATCTACCTCAGTTTGATATTTTTACTTTGTTTGGTGTATTCACGAACGAAATGAATTTAAGACTAATCATCTTTAGGCAAAGTTTACGTACGCGCTGCAGCTGAGTTATCGCATCATCTCACTCCGCCGGACGAAACTTCGGACACGCGGCTCCATGTATCCTTTCAAACCAGCTGCACAAAAGGGGCCATATCAAAGCAAGTACAGTCTTAATATCGCAATCTGAAAAGAAAATGCTGTTTTAAGGTTGTCTAGAACTTCCTAAAAGCCTTTGGGTCTCATTTGAAGTAACTGTTTGAACTGTTTTGTAGGGAATTCCAAACCTGCACACATATATTCAAAAGCACATAACTATTGAACCCGTTCTTAATGCGCATCTGAACGCCATCAGCGTTTCTCACAGGATCGCGTTTAAAGTCTGTGTAGAGAGAATGGTGTCGTCTTGGCGGCCCTAATTTAATAACAAATGATCGTTGCGACGGAAGCGAATCAATCAAAACCAACTTTAGCTGGAAAATAACTTTATTAAAGAACCGCTATAAAGCCAAAACAATCTTACGTTAAATTATACATTTATCTCTGTAAAGCTGCTTTGAGAAAATCTACATTATTAAAAGCGCTATATAAATGAAGATGACTTGACTTGTTTTGCCCTGAGAAGATCTCTCTCTTTCTCTTTCTCTCTATCTCTCTCTCTCCCACACGCTCTCTCTCACACACACACACTCTCTCTCTCTCTCTCTCTCCAATATTTCGTATTTCAGTCATTTTGTATTGTTTGTTTTGCTATGCATATTTACTCCTGCGTGATTTAAGTAGTATATGTAATCCTTAGTTTGTTTTATTAAATTCCATAATCCTTTGAGTTGAATCTGTCTCATTGTTCCCTAACTTGAAGTCCCTGAGAATGTTGATTTAAGCTACAAAGCTCTACTTGGTTTTACTATTGAGATTATCTAAAGTGTCTAAACACGAAAATATCATTCCTTGTGGCCAGAGGAAGGTTATTGTCATTGTTTACAGGCCGGTAAGTTTTGATAAAGAAGTTGTGCATACGGTTCGCTGGTCGGACAGATTGCGTGATAACTGTATTTGAATTCTATCCAAATTTACCCTGATAATTATGACCGCCGCTAGCGTAGCTAGCGAAAGCGGTCATATAGGGATTGTCAAAGTTTTTTTTTTTTTTTTTTCCCGTCACCTTACTGAATTTTTCGTCAACGATACCAGGGACACCGAAGCACCAGGGAACATGAAATTTGGTGGGCATGTAGCCCCACTAGACTTCTAAGGAAAAATTTCGTTTGGTCCCCGGGGGCCACTCCCCCTCCCGCGCTGGGCCCCCCCAAACCCAAAAAAATGCAGTTTTTCCTAAATAACTACCTGAACCGTGGCACCGAGGATGAAGAAATTTTTATGGTATGTTGGTCTACTAGACTTTTACGGAAAAATTTCGTTTGGTCCCCGGGGGCCACTTCCCCCCCCGCGCTGGGGCCCCCGTAAATTTTTCGTCAACGATACCAGGGACATCGAAACACCGGGGAACATGAAATTTGGTGGGCATGTAGCCCCACTAGACTTCTACGGAAAAATTTCGTTTGGTCCCCGGGGGCCACTACCCCCCCGCGCTGGGCCCCCCCAAACCCAAAAAAATGCAGTTTTTACTAAATAACTACCTGAACCGTGGCACCGAGGATGAAGAAATTTTTATGGTATGTTGGTCTACTAGACTTTTACGAAAAAATTTCGTTTGGTCCCCGGGGGCCACTCCCCCCCCCCCGCGCTGGGGCCCCCGTAAATTTTTCGTCAACGATACCAGGGACACCGAAGCACCGGGGAACATGAAATTTGGTGGGCATGTAGCCCCACTAGACTTCTACGGAAAAATTTCGTTTGGTCCCCGGGGGCCACTCCCCCCCCGCGCTGGGCCCCCCCAAACCCAAAAAAATTCAGTTTTTCCTAAATAACTACCTGAACCGTGGCACCGAGGATGAAGACATTTTTATGGTATGTTGGTCTACTAGACTTTTATGGAAAAATTTCGTTTGGTCCCCGGTGGCCACTCCCCCAGCCGCTCTGGGGCCCCCGTAAATTTTTCGTCAACGATACCAGGGACACCGAAGCACCGGGGAACATGAAATTTGGTGGGCATGTAGCCCCACTAGACTTCTAAGGAAAAATTTCGTTTGGTCCTCGGGGGCCACTCCCCCCCCCCCCCCCGCGCTGGGCCCCCCCAAACCCAAAAAAATGCAGTTTTTCCTAAATAACTACCTGAACCGTGGCACCAAGGATGAAGAAATTTTTATGGTATGTTGGTCTACTAGACTTTTATGGAAAAATTTCGTTTGGTCCCCGGGGGCCACTTCTCCCCCCGCGCTGGGGCCCCCGTAAATTTTTCGTCAACGATACCAGGGACACCGAAACACCGGGGAACATGAAATTTGGTGGGCATGTAGCCCCACTAGACTTCTACGGAAAAATTTCGTTTGGTCCCCGGGGGCCACTCCCCCCCCCCCGCGCTGGGCCCCCCCAAAACCAAAAAAATGCAGTTTTTCCTAAATAACTACCTGAACCGTGGCACCGAGGATGAAGAAATTTTTATGGTATGTTGCTCTTAAGGGCCCACATCAACCTAGCCCATAATCACTCATTTGTGATTTGCGCCCCTCCCATAAAAAATGAAAATGCATTATTATTCTGCTTTAATCGCCCCTATCTTCAGTGGAGATGTTCAGAACTGCACCATATTTCATGTGTATGATTAACTTGACATCCTCTGGGGGTATCCTCTGCTAAGTTTCGTAGAATTTCATCCATGGGGGGGTATAAAATAAATTCATTTATGTGCACATTTAGTGACTGTACACTCATCGGCCTGTAGATGGTGCTGTTGAGCGAAGGGTTGCTGGTTTAGGATGATACTGTCACACACACACATGCAGGAATACAAACAAACGCAAGCATGCACACACACTGACATCCACACACACAGACACACACCCATACACACACATACAAATCCACATGCACAGACACACACACACAAACACACACGCGCACACATGTACGCACACATACATACACGCACACACACACAGACACACACATACACAAACACATACACACACACACACACACACACACACACACAGACAGACATGCACATACTACTACTTTTTTTAGGTATATACATAAACACGCAATACAGCCAAATTACTCCACGTCATTTATTTTTGTGGAAAGCCAGTGCAGGCCTGAGCGGCGGTCATATTTTGTACCGCGATGCGGTACATCTAGTTGATATGATTTTACCGACCTATATTAATAGTTACTACGAGCAATCGTGTTAATTATTCATATACGGTGAGGTTTGATCTATTCCCTATTTGGGATAATTTAGTTTGTGTATGCGATATATATATTCATCATCTTATGAATATTACCTCTCATTTGAGTTAATAATTCCCTAATACAAGTCATTGTCGCTACACCACCATGGCCCCCTGACCAGCCTGCTCTGCCTGGAACGCCCGAGGGCTGGTCTCCTGCTCCGCCATGGCCCCCTGACCAGCCTGCTTCGCCATGGCCACCTCCTCAGCCTGCTTCGCCAGGGCCACCTCCTCAGCCTGCACCGCCATGGTCTCCTCCTCGTCCTGCGCCACCGTGGTCGGCGATACCATCCTGGAGTCTCCTGCCTGTCGTTTCCCTGTCCACCCTCCGGTCACAGACTCCAGGATGCCCACCCCCCCTCCCGTGTTTTGCCTTGTACGGCGCGGGTCGCGCCTAGCGGGAGGGGGGGAGTAATGTCACATTCACCGTCTGTCTTCGTCTGTCTTCTCTGCACTACATTCCCCAGGATCCTCTTTGGCGCACCTGCACTCACTCTCCCCTGAGTACTGATCACACACACCTGCACATCGTCAGTCCAGCAATTACCTCCAGCACTTAAGCACCTCTCTCACTCGCAGTCATTGTCCGGTATCGTTTGCATCAAGACACTAACACTGTGCTTACCTCCAGGACTCCTATGCTACTTACCTGTTCCTTTGTCACCTCTCCAAGTCTTCCTCGTTGTTCCTCGTCTCCAGTGTGTGTGCTCCAGAGTCTTCTCCGGTTCTGTTCGTCTCTTCCCGATCTCCATCTGCAAGAAAACAAACTGAGTCATTCAAGTCTACATCATCTGGATATCTTCACATCCACTCACCTTCATCTGCACTGCCAATCACTCATCTGGTTGTTCAAAATAAACTCATATTACCTTTATCCGTGTGTCTGCCCCTTCTGTCTTGTAACAACCGGTGCGATCGTCTCCCTTTTTTTCTTATCAGTGCAAAATCGGCTCCTGCTGATCGATTGCTCCTGTCTGCCTCTCTGCCTGCTGTGAGTTTGTTTGCTCCGGTGCTGTAAGCTCCGTCTTAGCCTCGTATTTCTTTGTTTTGAACCATCATTTACTACAATTTGTAGTTGTTTATACTAAATACAGCTTACCCAACATCTCAGATTGACATCGCTAGCTTCCGTTACTACTAGCACAACACGCTAATTCGCTACTGCTAGCCTGTTAACGCGCCACCCGTGCGCTCAGCTGTTTTATTTATTTATTTTTCTCTCGCGCGCTCGTGCCTTTGAGTTAATAAAAGCTCAGGTAAGTAATAATCAGTCAACAAACACGGTGAGTAATGTCTTGTCCTGTTATTGTCACCTGCACTTCATGTCACATGTTTAGCATAGGCTTCTCTGTTGGCAATGTAGGATTTATATGTGATAAATGCAAGGAGTCAGTTAGGCTGACAGAGAAGATTTCAGAATTAGAGACACGCATCCAAACCTTAATTGAGGATAGTAAGAGTGCTAGAGCTTTAGATAACGTTACTATTTTGGATGCGCCTTGCATAGTGAACTCTTTACATGATTCGGTTCCAGCTGAAGTAGTGCCTGTGCAGCCGGGCAAATGGGTGACAGTGAGGGATCGCTCTAGTCGCGGATCAAAAAACCACTCTTCCGTTCCGATTACCATAACAAATCGATTTGCCCCGCTCAGTGAAACACCCACTGAGAATTCTGTTGATTGTGCCCTAGTTATTGGTGATTCGATCACACGGAACGTGAAAATAGAGACACCAGCGAACATAGTCACATGTTTGCCGGGAGCCAGAGCGCCTGACATCAAAGCAAATTTAAAAGTGCTGGCTAATGCTAATCGTAAATTCTCTAAGATCATTATTCATGTCGGCACTAATGATGTTTGACTCCGCCAGTCGGAGATCACCAAAATTAATATTAAAGAGGTGTGTGAACTCGCAAGTACGATGTCAGGCACTGTAATTTGCTCTGGCCCCCTTCCTGTTCGCAGGAGTGATGAGATAGTTAGTAGATTGTGTTCACTGAATCGCTGGCTGTCTGAGTGGTGTCCGCGCAATAATATAGAATTCATAGACAATTGGAAAAGTTTTTGAGGCAAACCTGACCTGTTGAAAAGAGATGGTATTCATCCCTCCTGGGATGGTGCTGCTCTTCTCTCTAGTAATATGGCTCATAGTCTTAGAGCTCAAACATGACAAATTGGGCACCAGGTCAGGAAGCAGACAGACTGGCTAAACCAACCGTCTGCTAGCGGCCTCGCGTCACCCAGGTCAGATAAATCCCATCACATAGAGCCTCTTTCACCTAGCTATCATCATATAGAGACTGTGTCTGTTCCCCGAATTTGGAAATCCAAAAAATGTTTAAACCTATCTAAGGTTAAAAATTTAATTGATGTTCAACAAATAAAAAACAGCTATAATACAGATGAGCAAATGCTAAAGCTTGGGTTGCTGAATATTCGATCGCTTACTTCAAAAGCACTCATTGTTAATGATATGATTTCAGATAATAACCTAGATGTGCTGTGTTTGACAGAAACCTGGCTAAAACCAAACGATTACATTACTTCACGATTACATTAGTCCACCCCGCAAGATTACTGTTATAAACATGAACCTCGTCTTAAACGCAAAGGGGGAGGAGTTGCTGTAATCTATAGTAATATTTTCAAAACCACTAAGAAATCGAGTTTCGAATATAATTCTTTTGAAGTGTTAGTGCTTAATGTAAAAATAGATAGTATAAATGATAAATCGCGTTTGAGATTTGTGCTGGCTACTGTATACAGGCCACCAGGGCACCATACAGACTTTATCAAAGAATTTGCGGACTTTCTATCAGAGTTAGTATTGGCTGCAGATAAAGTACTAATTGTTGGTGATTTTAATATACACATCGATAATGAAAAAGACGCATTGGGTTTGGCATTTAAAGACATTGTAAACTCAATTGGAGTTAGACAACACGTGTCAGGACCTACTCATCGTCGTAATCATACTCTAGATCTAATATTATCACATGGAATAGATGTTGATGCCGTTGAAATTCTGCAGCAGAGCGATGACATCTCAGATCATTATCTAGTCTCGTGTAAATTACATTTAGCCAAGGCTGCAAAGCCGACTCCGTGTTACAAATATGTTAGACCTATCACTTCTGCCACTAAAGATTGCTTTATTAATAATCTTCCTGATCAGTTTCATCATTTTAGCATCCCGGATAGCTTAGAAAAACTTGATATTGCAACAGAAACTTTTAACTCTCTCTTTTCCAGCACTTTAGACACAGTTGCTCCTTTGCGCTTAAAGAAGATTAAAGAAAATAATCCAATGCCGTGGTACAACGAGCACACTCGGGCCCTTAAGAGAGCAGCCAGAAAAATGGAGCGCAACTGGAAGAAAACAAAACTAGAGGTATTTCGCATTTCATGGAAAGAGAGCTCGATTGCTTACAGAGAGGCTTTAAAAGCTGCTAGATCTGCTTATTTTTCAAACCTATTAGAAGAAAATAAACATAATCCTAGGTATTTATTTGAAACAGTGGCTAAACTAACGAAAAAGAAAGCTTCAAACACAGAAGGTTCCAAGCAACACAGCAGTAATGACTTTATGAACTTCTTCACTTATAAGATTGATAATATCAGGGATAAAATTATAACTATGCAACCGTCTACTACAGTATCGCATCAGGCAGTGCATTGTAGTCTTCCTGAGGAAAAATTTGATTCATTCGTTGCTATAGGAGAGGAAGAATTTACTAAACTCGTTAAATCATCTAAATCTACAACATGTATGTTAGACCCTATACCGACTAAGCTACTGAAAGAGATGCTTCCAGAGGTCATAGATCCTCTTCTTAATATCATTAATTCGTCTTTGTCTCTAGGATACGTACCAAAAAACTTTAAGCTGGCTATGATTAAACCGCTTGTTAAAAAAACGCAACTTGATCCTTCAGAATTAGTCAATTACAGGCCGATCTCGAATCTACCTTTTCTGTCAAAGATACTAGAAAAGGCAGTATCTTCACAACTATGTTCCTTTCTAGAAAGAAATGATATCTGCGAGGATTTCCAGTCAGGATTTAGACCATACCATAGTACTGAGACTGCTCTCGTTAGAGTAACAAATGATTTGCTCTTATCATCCGATTGTGGTTGTGTCTCTCTATTAGTGTTACTCGATCTTAGTGCTGCGTTTGACACCATTGACCACAACATTCTTTTAAATAGACTAGAAAACTATGTTGGAATTAGTGGAATTGCACTAGCATGGTTTAAATCATACTTATCTGACTGTTATCAGTTTGTAGCAGTAAATGAAGAGATGTCTTATCAATCACAAGTTCAGTATGGCATACCACAAGGCTCAGTACTAGGACCGCTGCTGTTCACTCTGTACATGCTACCATTAGGAAATATCATTAGGAAACATGGAATTAGCTTCCACTGTTATGCCGACGATACTCAGCTCTATATTTCTTGAAAACCTAACGAAACTTACCAATTCACTAAATTAACAGAATGCATAGCTGATATAAAAAATTGGATGACTCGTAATTTCCTACTTCTAAATTCTGAAAAAACAGAGATTCTAATTATTGGACAAAAAACTTCCTCACGTAATAACCTAGAATACTGTCTAACACTTGATGGCTGCTCTGTTAAGTCTTCGTCGTCGGTTAGGAACCTGGGTGTGCTCTTTGATACCAATCTTTCATTTGAAAGTCACGTGTCTAGTATCTGTAAAACCGCATTTTTCCATCTTAAAAATATATCTAAATTACGTCATATGCTCTCATTGACAAATGCGGAACAATTAGTTCATGCTTTCATGACATCAAGGCTAGATTATTGTAATGCTCTACTGGGTGGTTGCCCTGCACGCTTAATAAACAAACTACAGCTAGTTCAAAACGCAGCAGCTCGAGTTCTTACCAGAACCAGGAAGTATGACCATATTAGCCCAGTTCTGTCAAAACTGCACTGGCTCCCTATTAAACATCGCATCAATTTTAAAATATTGTTGATTACTTACAAAGCACTAAATGGTTTAGCTCCGCAGTACTTGAGCGAGCTCTTAACGCATTATACTCCATCACGTCTACTGCGATCTCAAAATTCCGGCCAGTTGATAATACCTAGAATATCTAAATCGTCTACTGGCGGTAGATCCTTTTCCTATTTAGCACCAAAACTTTGGAACAGCCTTCCTACCATTGTCCGGGAAGCAGACACACTCTGTCAGTTCAAAGCTAGACTAAAGACACATCTCTTTGACATAGCGTTCACATAATACATTATAGACTTCTATAATTCAATATTAGGCTGCATAGATTAGGTCAGCTGGAACCGGGAACACTTCCCATAAATCCTGATGTACTTGTTACATCATGAGAAGAATGGCATCTACGCTAATTTTAGTGTCTTTGTTTATCCCAAGGTTTTCCCGCAGCCTGCCGGATCCAGGCCGTTTCCAGATCTGATGAAGGACCTTCGCCTGGACCGATGACAACGCAGTGCTGAAGTGCCAACTAGTCTCTCCCTATGGAGGATCCCTTTCCCACTCTACAGATAAAGCGTCGTCGGGAAAAATCAATTAGCGTATCTACCCCGAATTGATAAAATAAAATAAAATTCTGAATCAAAACTATAAGGAAACACCAGTAATTTGTTTAGGCTTGGTTTTTAGGGAATTCCAAACCTGCACACATATATTCAAACGCACATAACTATAGAACCCGTTCTTAATGCGCATCTGAACGCCATCAGCGTTTCTCACAGGATCGCGTTTAAAGTCTGTGTAGAGAGAATGGTGTCGTCTTAGTGGCCCCTAATTTAAAAACAAATGATCGTTGCGACAGAAGCGAATCAATCAAAACTAACTTTAGCTGGAAAATAACTTTATTAAAGAACCGCTATAAAGCCAAAACAATCTTACGTTAAATTATACATTTATCTCTGTAAAGCTGCTTTGAGACAAGCTACATTGTTAAAAGCGCTATATAAATGAAGATGACTTGACTTGACTTGAAAAGAGACTCAAATAATTCTGTTCATTTTTGTCATACAGGCAAGTGTTATACATCATTCAAAACTGTTAAATGTCTTCTTTTATTTGTGTACACTAATAATAAAAAACAAAATGTTGTGTTCTTTGTAAAATAAAGAAAATAAACATGATGCGCGTTCTGCTGCCTCTCTCAATGTGAAGTTCATTCTGAAATGCGACAGAAACTGATCTGTAACTCTGCGAATGCTTGCCACACATACATGAAACATATGACTTTACAAGGCTTGAAGTCTCTTTTTTAAAATGATCTAAATCATATCAAAAACAAATATTCTCTGTTTAAGTAATCCCTATGAAAGCAACGACATGTACAGTTTCTCCAGCACAAGCTCATTAGCTCTAATGTGACCACATGCAAATGGTCCACGTGGAGGAACGCAGACCTGTAAACGCCCATTACCTCAAAAACAAAGAATCAGAGACTTCAGTATTCCTCTACTTTTCATCGAGTTTGGAAGACGTTTGGTGTTTGTGCTGTGCTGTTTACCTTGGATTTAATTAGGAAGAATTTAGAAGAACACGATTTGATTGTGAGAAAGATTTTTAAGGTAAGACATGTCCACTCATAATAGTAAGCATGTTTTTGTTGCATAAACTTTACATTGTAGCTACTAGTTAATACTAGTTAAACTGGTGCCTGACTAATATATATATATATATATATATATAGGCTATATAAACATGTTGAAATATGTTCTCTGCACACGCTGAGTTTGAGTCACTCGCCCTGTGCGTTTGAAAAGCAAAATGCGCCAAACATTAGGTTTCATGTTTTTACTCCACTTTCATTTCATAACGTCATAACGAATGGAAACTATAGGCTATACGAATATAGGCTATTGTTATCATTTTATGCAGCCCTACACGTATATGCCTACAAGGCACAACAAACCTGGTATATATACATATGTGGCAAGATAACCGATGGCGGAGTCAGGGAAGATGCAAGTTTTCTAAAAAGTCTCTTGTTTATTTATTTTTTTATTTTTTCCGCATATATATATTTTTTCAAATACGTGCAAATATTTACAGTGTCAGGATAGTCAAAAATGCAAAACAAAAACTGTTCAAAAAGAAAATAAATAGGCATTAAGTTGCCAGGCTACGTCTCTCAAGACCCTGCACACTTTACCAATCAGCAATACTATAGCTGTGTCCCAAAGTGAAGGCTGCGTCCTTCGAAGGACACGTCCTTCTAAGGACCCAGCCTACCCAGCCGTCGAAGGACCCAGCCTACCCAGCCTTCCCAGCCGTCGAAGGACGCTCCGAGTCTAGCCTTCGTAGGATTTGTAATTGCCACCAGGTGTTCCCCATTATGTTGTCGCCTAGCAACGCTGCGACAGGAGAGCTGCCATCCTACGCGGCATCTATTAAAAATAAAAATGGAGCAAGATTACATCATTTTAATTTTTTTATTTTATGTTTTACTGGAGGAGATGGTGGGGATGTTTCATCCCCGGCGCCGCCGGGTGATGTATCTCCGGCTTTGTCAAGACCGTGGCCAGGTAAAGTAAACTGGTTTGCTGCATCCCAATTCAGAAGTTGCGTCCTTAATTGTTGGAGTACACACGCATTGGGTGTACTTGAGTCATGTTATGATAGGCTACTTATGAAAATACAAAATACACATAAAGCTGTTCAAATTTTTAGTTATAGGCTACCTTACGAAGATGCGATTTTTATGGAGTTTATTCTCTTGATCATGGTGATCTTATTCAGGCATGTTTCCAGCGTGCTTTGTTTTAACGCAGTTGAAGCATAAAACACAAAACAATAAATAAACACAGTGAAATATACCTCTTAAATAAATACAGTGAAATATACCTCTTTAATATATATATATATATATTATACTTATATTAAAAAGGTAGGCTACTCCCGCTCGCCTTCGGATGCAGCCTTTTATATGGCACGCATCTGTATAGCAACAATTCCTTAAAATTGTGCTTGTTTCATTTTCAAAATAACCTGTGGTTGACTGTAAGCAAGTACATTCGTTAAGTATTCACATACAAATGTGAAGTAATGAGGTTTTTTTTCTCTCTCACAGGACAGCAACACTACAAAACCATGGTATTTTACAATATGATAAATTGTTGTATAGTAAACTACTCAACAGTAAATTACTTTAAATATAACAACCTTCAACATATTCAGAATTAAAATGCAATATACAGTACACATAGCCAAGCAGTAATATGAATGCAACAACATATCTAAAAACACTGACAAAGAGGTTTTTTAATGCAGAATACTTAACTGTACTTTTACTCTTCATATCTTAAGTAAATTAAATACAAGTATGCAAGATAACACTTGTACATAAGTAAGGTTTTAAATATAACTACTAAAATTTCCCCAATGTGCCATTAATACTTACTAAAAGTAGTTTAAGAATCACTATATCTTCCAACAATTACTTTGTCACAACTTTAAACAATTTCTCTTTTGTTTGTTTCTCTAAATCAGACCAGACCCCTGTACTGCAGGATAAACCTGAGCGTGCCAGTGCTGGACAGGTTTTTTAATGACCGTGACACACGACCTGATTTTCGGCTGAGCAGGGAGGCCCTGAGAGTGCTGCTGGACCTGTTGAGAAGTGACTGGCAACACGGATGGGGTTCCACAATAGAGACCCTGGTATTTCTTTTCTGGCTGGCGTGTGGTACATCCTACAGGGTCGTCTCCGGATTGTTTGACATGCCTCGTTCCACTGTCCACCGCATTGTCCACCTGAGGAGGTGGTGGCCATCCACCACCAGGTCATTCGGTTCCCCAACACCCCAGAAGACCTGGAGGCAGTTTGCCGTGGGTTTGCAGGGCTGGCCAGACACAGAGCTTTCTTGAAAGCTGCAGGAGCAATCGACGGCTGCCATGTCCGCATCAAGCCTCCAAGCGGCCCTGATGGTCACTGCTACAGGAACAGGAAACTGTTCCCGTCCATAATCCTGCAGGCTGTTTGTGACCATCAGGGCCGCTTCATTGACACCTACGTGGGCTGGCCCGGGTCAATGCATGACGCACGAGTGCTCCGGTGCAGCCCACTGTACAGGAGGTCAGTGTGCCCTCCTCCAGGGCACTTCATCCTCGCAGACGGAGGGTACCCATGTCTCCAACACCCACTCCCCCTCATCACTCCCTACAAGAGGCCAGTACGAGGTGTGGGAGCCCAGCGCTTTAATCTCCATCATTCCAGGGCACGCTCCATTATAGAGCGGGCTTTTGGGATGATGAAGACCAGGTTCAGGGCCATCTTCCTTAAAGCGCTGGAGGTGCAAAAACACCTTTGTACCTCATGTAAGTTAAATGAAAAATACATTTGCAAAAAACATAATTAACTTCTTTCTTCCAGACTATATCATTTTTTGTTTTGTTTTTTCATTTCAGGTCATCACAGCCTGTGCCATCCTCCACAACATCTGCCTTGGGGTTGGTGACATCATGGCCTCGGAGGATGAGCATGAGGAGGATGATGATGCAGAGGATGAGCATGAGGAGGATGAGCATGAGGATGATGATGCAGAGGATGAGCATGAGGAGGATGAGCATGAGTATGATGATGCAGAGGATGAGCATGAGCACGAGGATGAGGGGGAGCATGTTTTGGAGATGGTCAGTGGGGTTCCCTGGCGTGACCAGCTGTCTGCAGAGGTGTCTGCCCTGGAGGATGTTCCCTTTGACCATGATTACTTGTAACAGGCAAGTCAGAGAACTTTAAAGCTATAATGGCCAAAACCAAAAATTAACCCATTTAATCCCACCGGTCACAATAGTGACCGTAAAAAAATGTTTCATTTCTAAGGCTATAAAAATGTTACTGAATGATCTATCAATGCATTTCCAGCAGATATTGAAATAATAAAGGGTCTCAATGAAATATGTGCAGTGTCGCATGTTTACTGTAAATTGTCACATGACCAGAGCTGTTTACTTCCTGTTTGCGCCAAGAGAAGAGGATGGCAGCAAGAAAGCTCCCAAAGAAAAGGTTATTAAAGTATGTTAACATAAAGATAGGACATAGATTTTTGGTACACATCATGTTTAAGGTGTCTAGTATTGATATATGCATTTGCAATTACTCAACTTTGTTTAATGTGGTCATAGAACTCACAAACATGTCAACGGCAACAATAGTGACCGGTGGGATAACCCATTGTATCTACATGCTAATACACATAGGCTAACTGTTCTACCTTACTTTCTGCTGCTACCTAACTTTCTACCTAATTTTACACACAGACACTATCCCGTGGCCTCGAGACACTATCCTGTGGCCTCGAGACACTATACCGTGGCCTCGAGACACTATCCCGCTATCCCGTGGCCTCGAGACACTATCCCGTGGCCTCGAGACACTATCCCGTGGCCCGAGACACTATCCCGTGGCCTCGAGACACTATCCCGTGGCCTCCAGACACTATCCCGTGGCCTCCAGACACTATCCCGTGGCCTCCAGACACTATCCCGTGGCCTGCAGACGCCTGCAGACACTATCCCGTGGCCTGCAGACACTATCCCGTGGCCTCCAGACACTATCCCGTGGCCTCCAGACACTATCCCGTGGCCTCCAGACACTATCCCGTGGCCTGCAGACGCCTGCAGACACTATCCCGTGGCCTCCAGACACTATCCCGAGGCCTCCAGACACTATCCCGTGGCCTGCAGACACTATCCCGTGGCCTGCAGACACTATCCCGTGGCCTCCAGACACTATCCCGTGGCCTCCAGACACTATCCCGTGGCCTGCAGACGCCTGCAGACACTATCCCGTGGCCTGCAGACACTATCCCGTGGCCTCCAGACACTATCCCGTGGCCTCCAGACACTATCCCGTGGCCTGCAGACGCCTGCAGACACTATCCCGTGGCCTCCAGACACTATCCCGTGGCCTCCAGACACTATCCCGTGGCCTCCAGACACTATCCCGTGGCCTCCAGACACTATCCCGTGGCCTCCAGACACTATCCCGTGGCCTGCAGACGCCTGCAGACACTATCCCGTGGCCTCCAGACACTATCCCGTGGCCTCCAGTCACTATCCCGTGGCCTCCAGACACTATCCCGTGGCCTGCAGACACTATCCCGTGGCCTCCAGACACTATCCCGTGGCCTCCAGACACTATCCCGAGGCCTCCAGACACTATCCCGTGGCCTCCAGACACTATCCCGTGGCCTCCAGACACTATCCCGTGGCCTCCAGACACTATCCCGTGGCCTCCAGACACTATCCCGTGGCCTGCAGACGCCTGCAGACACTATCCCGTGGCCTCCAGACACTATCCCGTGGCCTCCAGACACTATCCCGTGGCCTGCAGACGCCTGCAGACACTACCCCGTTGCCTCCAGACACTATCCCGTGGCCTCCAAACACTATCCCGAGGCCTCCAGACACTATCCCGTGGCCTCCAGACACTATCCCGTGGCCTCGATACACTATCCTGTGGCCTCGATACACTATCCCGTGGCTTCCAGACACTATCCCGTGGCCTCCAGACACTATCCCGTGGCCTCGAGACACTATCCCGTGGCCTTCGAGACACATCCCGTGGCCTCGAGATACTATCCCGTGGCCTCGAGATACTTTCCCATGGCCTCGAGATACTATCCCGTGGCCTCGAGATAGTATCCCGTGGCCTCAAGATACCATCTCGTGACCTCAAGATACAATCCCGTGGCCTCAAGATACTATCCCGTGGCCTCGAGATAGTATCCCGTGGCCTCCAGATAGTATCCCGTGGCCTCAAGATACCATCTCGTGACCTCAAGATACAATCCCGTGGCCTCGAGATACTATCCCGTGGCCTCGAGATAGTATCCCGTGGCCTCCAGATAGTATCCCGTGGCCTCAAGATACCATCTCGTGACCTCAAGATACTATCCCGTGGCCTCAAGATACTATCCCGTGGCCTCAAGGATTTTATAAGGATTTTATACACTCTTATGCACGCGCGCGCACACACAAACACACACACAAACAAACACACACACACACACACACACACACACGCACACGCACACGCACACACACACGCACACACACGCGCACACACACGCACACACACACGCACACACACACGCACACACACAAACACACACACAAACACACACACAAACACACACACAAACACACTGCACAGGTCAAATAGACCTATATTCACTCTGTCCAATGGTTGATACAACACAGTATCCCACCGGTCACAATTGTGACCGATCATAAAACACACTTTTTCACACACTTTTCCATGAAAATTTAAAAAAATTATGATTGATTGTTTCAAAGGGATACTAATGACACATGATTTGGATATTTTTGTGTCTGAGAAAAATTTGGGATTAAATGGGTTAATGTCCATAGAATGGGTTTACATGTTGAAATTTTTGATGCTTTGATTTGAGGATGAGAATTTATTTTATTCTTCCCTCTTTTTGAAATTATCTCAGTGAGATGGCAGCCGTCGATTGAGTCAGCCCTGCAAACCTGTTGTTAGACAATGCAGTGGACAGTGGAAATTATGCAGTCAACCTAGATGATGTCCCACCCACCGGCACAGAGGCCTTACCAGAGTTTCTATTGTGGAGCCCACCCGGGTCCAGCAGCACCACCTGCTCAGCTGAAATCTTAATTGATGTACTGTTCATTTAAATGATGTTGTCAGATGATATTTACGTTATGTTGTAAATGTTTATTTATTATTTATAAAACGTTATTTATCTATATAATTATTTATTTTTTCCAAATGTTATTACAAAATATTGTTTGTTTGTCTTCAAATTGCCTGTCAAACCTGTCATTAAATAAATAAGCAATGTCAAGAACTGTTCCTTTTTATTTCATATCCCAACACAAGTTATTTAAAAAATAAACAATGCACAGAAATGGAACAAAAAAAATGTTTATTATTCATTTTAAATAAACTGTACTCAAGTTTGAAAAAGAAAAATCTCATTTAATATAACTTAGATTACAAAAATAAACTGTACAAAACTTAAGTTTCCTCTTTCCATTTAATGTAAATAAAAAATCCTCTTTTATATATACATAAAAAAAAAAACTATTTCTCCACCATACGCTCAAGAAGAGCAAACAGCCTGTCCAGCCTCTCCCTGCTCTCTCGAGCTCTCCTCTCCTCTGCCTCCCTTTGTAGAGCCATGTCCTCTCTAATGAGGTCCAGCATCTCCTCCTCATAGTCCCGCTTTCTCCGTGCTGGTGGTGGTGCTGCTGCTGCGGGTGCTGGTGCTGCTGGTGCTCCTGCTGCGGCGGGTGCTGGTGCTGGCTCCTCCTCACTGTGGCCACCCACTGCTGAACTTGACCCTGGTCTGTCCTCAGGGATTGAGGCGATGAGAACAGGGGGATTGGTAGAATGCCTCTGCCCCAACCAGGGGCGTAGCCACGGGTGTGCCAGGGTGTGCCGGTGCCACCCACAGTGGCAGCTGGCACACCTAAAAATGGATGCAGAATTATTTTTTATAGTCTTAATAAAAAATGTTTTACTAAACTTGGGCTACTGTTGTTTACCTAGAATACATTTTTTTTTTTTTAAATCAACCCTTTCATGCGTAAGTTAAAAATATTTTAACCTGACCCCTTGTTTCCATGGCGACGCGTCATGATTGTCACGTGACAGACACACCGCAGCCACAATAACTAACAGATGTATCGCTATTCGTTTTATTTCGTTTTTCCTTTAAAAATATTCACAAACTTGCTTACCATGTCAACTATCTGATATTCCGATTCTTCGTTTAAAAACCTTTATAAATGATCTTGATCTATAACGATGAGCGCTGCAGTTCAGAGTCCTGTCAGCCGGATTTACAGCACCTGAATTCCCCAGTTTCTCCCGAAATACATGAAAGTAAGTGGCTGTTGAACTGGGAGAAAAATAGAGTAAACTTTATAGTTCCGCTATGTGTGTCTGATATATGAATAAAACACGTCGGCAAATTATATTTGAATAGATTGTTTTTGCTGCTTCCATAGACATCAGTGTGTATTTTACAAACTACAAATGTATTGTTTTACTAGTACTTATGTCTATTTAAATGTCTGAAACATAAAATAAACAATATGTGGTTGAAAACACTGCATATTAGTTGTGATAGCTGAGAGCGTCCGTCTCTGGCTCAGCGCCAGCCGAGCCAACGCGCGAAAGCAGTTTGAATCTGGCAGTTTTGTGACATCACTGAACATTCTAAAGTAACGCAAGTGTATTTCCCTCATATTAAATATAAAACGCATGTGTACACTGATATTTTTCTAACGTCTGTACTCCTTTATTAAGGGAGTATGGATGTATAAACAGACGTTTCAGTATATTAGTATTAAACGCATTTTCTGATCATTTATATTTCAAGTTTTGACTGCAAATGTAACGTCCATAACGCTGGAACTCCCCAATAGTAATGTAAAGATGTGGTAGCATTGGATCTGGACGGGAAGGATAACTCTGGGAGTTGGAAGCATAGGTTGGAAGGGGGGTGTGTCGCGATTCTGCCTTCTCACACCGCGACCAGTGTTGTGTGTAACTTATTACAAGTAACTTGAGTTACGTAATCAGATTACTTTTTCAAGTAACTAGTAAAGTAACGCATTACTTTTAAAATTTACAACAAAATATTTGAGTTACTTTTTCAAATAAGTAACGCAAGTTACTTTTGTTCCCATTTATTGACTGACAGCTCTCTTGTCGAGAGAGAGTGTGTGTAAACATGATGGTTATTGTAGTTCTAAACTAAATGTGAGCGTGCATTTACTCATCTCACTTGCACACAAAAAAGATTCAATACTCCTCAATATGAATAAAATCAGTGAAATGCAGAATCAGAATACTATGCAAACCTCCAATAACTAAATGTTAAATAAAACAATTATTTATGCATTTAATCTCACTTTATTGACTAATATACTTCTGACATCCAGAATAACAGCAGATGAAAGGTTTGTTTGAGCTGTTCCTCTACTGTACACTGCTGTACTCTATCTCTACTGTACACACGTGAATCTGCATTTCCTTCAGCCTGAGGATTATTAATTCACTTTTGGTGTGAAAGGGTCTTTACATTTGGCCAAAAATATAACTTTTTTTGTTATAAAAAACAAAGCCAGCCCAGATGAAAAAAAAAGTAACGCAAATGTAATGTAACACATTACTTTTCTAAAAAGTAACTAACACAATTAGTTACTTTTTAAGGGAATAACACAATATTGTAATGCATTACTTTTTTAAAGTAACTTTCCCCAACACTGACCGATTTCAGTTTCATTTCGCATATAGCCTACAGCCCTTATAATCATAGATGACGCCACGGGTTTTTATTTAAAATAAAGAGCGTAGCCTATGCTTGTATGTAGGTCTGCAATTTCAATTCATAATACTTACTAAAATATAATGAATATCATTTTATTGCATTTGTATTAGCCTAGTTGTTTGTTGTTGTTGGTCTTAATGCAAGTTTACAAAGGACTAAAAGGGGGGGGGGGGATTATTGGGTCGGTCCTAAATTGACAGGGTCGGTCGGGTTACGGCAAACAAGAATATTTTTAAGGCTGGCCTAATCTGACAATAAATGTGGCACACCCAGATTTTCAGATGCACACCCAGAGTCTCTTTTCTGGCTACGCTACTGCATCGGACACTACAATATTTTAAGTATACAGTATGTAGGAGCCAAACATCGGGTTTGATTAGTCTTTTGTGATATTTCTTCTTTCCTTCTATACTGTTGTGTATGTGCACGTGCGGTGTGACGTCATTTGTAACTATGGCACCGTGAGGGGGTGTGGTGTGTATATTAGCGTGTATGTTCACCTGTGGGACATGGCGGGTTGTTTGGAGCATGGCTGCAGGGTGAGCATGGGGAAAAACTTTCTTTTGACCGTCACTACTGTCAATGACGTTACTACCATCACTATCTGTTTCTATGCGCTGTTTGATGTATCTTCCCTCGACTGAATGCAAAGTAAGTGATTGGTGTTTGTTCTTTCTGCTGGTGAAACGGAGTAATAAAATAACATCAGATGTAATGCTTCGGTGTGACGCGTCTTTAGTATAATCTCCTCATGTCTTAGCCTGCTGCGGCTTTTGGATTGTTTTTAAAGTATACGCCACTACAATATGTCAAAAGAAAGTTTTACGAAGCGCAGATTCAAACGTAGTGTTGTTTAACTCTGGATGGATGTTTGATATTGTTCAAGGTTGTTAAGCGATAGACGTGAACGCACATTTGTCTCGTGTAAAACTTATTTCATTCACAAATGTTCTGTTACAATCGACGCTTATTTTTGATTACTACAGCCGTTTGTATTTGAAAAGTACACTGTAAACAATGTGGGTTGCTGGTCAAAAAAGGATTGTATTCCCTGCTAGGCTTAGCGGTACTTTCACATAAGGTGATCGTACTGGTTTGTTTGTTTTGTTACCCTTTGTAGTATTTTGTTTCGTGTGTGTGAAGCATTGCGCTTGGGAGTGCCGCCGTAGTTCTGGTCCCAAGACGGTTGGTCTGGTTCAAGACTATCGGTATAGAGGTACATAAATACCCACCGCTAGTATGCACAGAAGACTAGGGTTGAGTTTAGCTGCTTCTTCTTCTTCTTTTTGGGTTTTTAAGGCAGCTGGCATCCTTTAAGTTGCATTACTGCCGTTGAGTTTAGCTTAGCTTTTGTGGATAATTTAGAGGGAAATAAAGACCAGTGCATCGTATCTTGTTTCTGAGTAGAAATTTAATTAAAGTGTGCTGTTTAAGTGTCATTAGCAGATATTTTTTTATGATTTGTTTTGGATTATCTTGCAGATAAAATGGAGTTGAGTGATACCAGATTGAAAGAGAAAAGGCAGATATCATTGACACCTAGGGCTTTCGAATATAAATTGGGAAAGCTCCAAGAAGAACGTCAAACAAAAATAAGAAAGATTAAAAGTGCAATTAGAGAGATTAAAGACCTAATGCAAAGTGCTGATAGTGCTGAAGAAATACGGTCACATCTTGAAAATATATCAAGCCTGTTTAATGAAGCAAGTCATCTTCATGGTGTTGTGATTTCTATGATCCCACCTGAAGAACAAGAAAAACAGAATGCTTGGTTTGATAGCATTGAAAAACATAAAACCGCTTTTGTGGAAGAGACAAATAAATGGCTGTTGAATGCGCCAGACATACCTGTAGAGGGCATTGATGCCCCATGTTTACGATCTACCGTTTCCAATGCTAATGAGGCCCATATATCTAGAATTATGGAAAATACAGTAGAAGATGATATTAGGCCAAGTGATAGCGTTTCTAATGTGTCAGTGAGGTCAAAGAAACGTAGTACAGTGGTGAGTAAATCTATGTCTACTGCATCATCAGCTAGAATGAGGGCTGAGGCTGAGACAGCTGCTCTTAAGGCTCGTCAAAGGCTGCTGAGTCAGAAGCATGCCTTGGAGGAACAGCAAGAACTGTTGAGGAGGAAGGAGGAGCTCGATCTGGACATGGAGCTGGCAGCATTTATGGCTAAAGTAAGCGTGTTCAAGGCTTCAGAAGTATCTTGTGCGTCTCATGCATCTGTGAGATCAGATGGGATGAACTCCCATTTGGAAAGAGGAAAAAACACACAGTTAAGCCATGACGCTGCAACATTTGTCCCTGAGTTCAACACTCAACCATCAGCTGCAGAGGCTGAAGATGAAGCTTTGCTTTCAGGTTATGCTGCTGTGAGGCCCAAGACACACAACAAAATTGGGCTGCCTGCTGTTGTGACCAGAGATGATCCATCCACTTTATCTTTTCAGCCTGTCGTCACGAATAATGCTGGTCTCCCCACTCTGTCAGGGGGTGCTTTTCATCCACCAGTTACTCGCCTTCAATATGAAGCTGCACCTGTAACAGTGAATAACTCTGATCAGCGTTTTCTCACAGTTTTGGAAAGGCAAAATCAAATTACGTCTTTATTGGTTGGGCAACAGTCACTTTTTCTATTACCCAAGCAAGACTTACAAGTTTTCGACGGAGATCCACTGGAGTATCAAACCTTCATAAGAGGATTTGAACACAACATAGAAGGGAGAACACAAAGTCAAAAGGACTGTTTATATTTCCTTGAGCAGTATACAAGAGGTCAGCCCAGAGATTTGGTCCGAATCTGTCAACATCTGCCACTGTCTCATGGATACACTAAGGCAAAGTCATTACTTCAGGAACATTTTGGCAATCCATTCAAAGTAGCCTCCACTTATATGGATAAGGTGCTTTCATGGCCGTTGGTTAAAGCTGAAGATATCAAGGCTTTACGGGCCTACAGTCTAATGTTACAGGAATGTTGCAACTCCATGGGGACCGCCGTAAGTGACCTGAATGTACCTACAAATATGCAAACTATTGTGAGAAAGCTGCCTTATAAGCTGCGGGATCATTGGAGAAGTGTGGCTGGTGATATTCAGGAGAAGTTTCATCGTAGAGCTACATTTTTGGACATAGTGGAGTTTGTTGAGAGACAGGTCAAGATAGCAAGTGATCCTCTCTTTGGAAATATCCAAGATACACCTGCGACAGGAAGAAAAGAATTAAAAATGGTCAAGTCTCAAACTGGTTCAAAGGCTAGAGGCAGTAGCTTTGCCACTGCTGTAGCACCTGCTGAGAAGAAAGTAGAGTCTGTGAATAAAAGGGAGAAGAATTCAATAGTGAAAGCTTGTTTGTTTTGTGGAGCTGGACATTCGTTGGATGTTTGTCTTCTTTTGGATAAAAGGACTCAAGATGAAAAAATGTCTTTTTTGAAGGAAAATCGTATGTGCTTTGGATGTCTGTGCGTTGGGCACATGAGTAAGGATTGCAGAAAACGACTGATATGTAGAATATGCAATTATAGACACCCTACGTTGTTGCATATCCACTCCAAAGCTAAACAAATGAGTTCGACTCAGGCCATCAGTGGCTTGGAAATGACCAGAGAAGGTGCTGTGGTGTCAGTTCAGTCCAGTGGTTTGACTGGGGCCGGTAAACAGGACTGCACGCTCTCTATTTTGCCTGTTCAGGTGAGATCCAAGAGAGGGCAAGAGACTTTTGTCACATATGCGTTTTTGGATACAGGGAGTACTTCTTCATTTTGTACAGAGCGACTCATGAATCGGCTTAATCTTACAGGAAAGAAACTGGGAATTCTCCTTAGAACTATGGGCCAAGAGAAAGTGGTGGACAGTTATAAGCTGTCAGACTTGGAAGTAGCCGGATTAGATTCGGACAACTTTTGTGGCCTGCCTGAGGTTTTTACTCAGAGTATGCCTGTTCATCAAGGTAATATTCCATGCTCGAAAGACCTCCAAAGATGGTCGCATCTGAGAGATATAAAAATGCCAGAGATCAATGCTGATGTAGACCTTCTGATCGGCACTAACGTCCCTCAAGCTCTGGAACCGTGGGAAGTGGTTCATGCAGCGAATGGGGGCCCTTATGCAATTAAGACCATTCTGGGTTGGACCGTGAACGGTCCGCTCCGAGGAGATAATCAGATCAGTGATCAGTGTTTGCAGCCCAACATCACGGTTAATCGCATCTCCGTGGCAAGGCTTGATGAGCTTTGGGAGAAGCAACTGAAGGTGGATTTTCCTGAAAATCTGCAGGATGAACAACCTGGTCAGTCGAGAGAGGATAAGCGCTTCATTGAGTCAGTTTCCGAATCTGCCAAGCTCATTGATGGTCATTACAGTATGGGTTTGCCGGTAAAACAAAAATACCTAAAAATGCCTAACAATAAACCAGTTGCAGAACAGCGTGCATTGAGTCTCAAAAGGCGCTTGAATAAGGATCCATCTTTTTGCTCTGACTACGTTGCATTTATGTCCAAGATGCTGGCTGATGGCTATGCTGAGAGAGTTCCGGCTGAGCATCTGACTCGTCGTGATGGAAGAGTGTGGTATTTACCCCACCACGGGGTATATCATCCTAAAAAGAAAAAAGTGCGGGTAGTTTATGATTGTGGGGCCACATTCCAGGGGACATCTCTGAATTCACAGTTGTTTCAAGGACCAGATCTTACAAATTTGTTGGTGGGAGTCCTCACAAGATTCCGTAAAGAACCTGTGGTGCTTATGGCAGATGTAGAGGCCATGTTCCATCAGGTCAGGGTTCCAGCTGAAGACTCTGACTTGTTGAGATTTCTGTGGTGGCCCGATGGAGATTGCAGTCAGGAGTTAGTGGAGTACAGAATGATGGTGCATCTGTTCGGCGCTACTTCCTCTCCTAGTTGCGTTTGTTTTACTTTGAGAAAATGTCCTGAAGACAATCAAAAGTGCTTCAGTTCTGTGGCAGTTAACACCATCCTACACCATTTCTATGTTGATGATTGTTCAGTGTCTGTTGGCTCTGAAGAGGAAGCAGTGTCTTTATGTCAAGAGCTTAGTGCCTTATGTGCTGAAGGTGATTTTAAGCTCACAAAATGGATTAGTAATCGACGTACTGTCCTCGCTGCAATTTCTCCGGAAGAGCGAGCCAAAGAGGTAAAAGATTTGGATCTGGATAACGACTCCTTGCCTGTTGAGCGTGCCTTGGGTGTGCGGTGGTGTGTCGAATCTGACTCATTTAAGTTTAAAATCATACTTAAAACTCACCCACTCACAAGAAGAGGAATCCTGTCCATGGTTAGTTCGATTTATGACCCTCTTGGTTTCGTGGCCCCTGTCGTTTTGTCTGCCAAGAAAATCCTCCAAGAGCTTTGCAGGAGACGTTTGGGATGGGATGATCCTTTGCCCTCTTCCATTGTCGGAGAATGGATGGCTTGGCTGGAAGACCTTCATGACCTTGAAAATTGGGAGGTCAGTAGGTGCTTAAAACCTGTGGACTGTGGTCGTCTTGTCTCTGCTCAGCTACACCACTTTGCAGACGCAAGTGAGGAAGGGTTTGGGACTGTGACTTACCTGTTGATCCATGACAATAATGGACAAACTCACAGTGCATTTGTAATGGGAAACCTGTCAACCTCTTAAACCTGTCACTATTCCTCGGATGGAGCTGACTGCCGCAGTGGTGGCTAGCAGGATGGACAAGTTGTGGAGGAAGGAGCTGCAAATGGACCTTGAAGAGTCAGTCTTTTGGACGGACAGCACTTCTGTTTTGAAATGCATAAAAAATGAGACATCTAGATTTAAGATCTTCATAGCAAACAGAGTGTCTGAAATATTGAAAACGTCTAACGTATCGCAGTGGAGGTACGTGAATACATCAAACAACCCTGCGGATCTAGCTTCCAGAGGTGTTAAAGTTCAGTCATTTTTAAAGACTGATGCATGGCTCTGTGGTCCTGACTTTCTTCATGAGCCTGAGTACAGGTGGCCCGAAAATCCTGAGATCTTGGAAAGCTCTCTCTTTGGAGACCCAGAGGTCAAGGCTGTGGCGGTGAACGCTGCTCAAGTTGAGCAGGTTAGTCCGGTGGAGAAGCTCATTGGTTACTTTTCCTCCTGGTTTCGTATTAAGAGGGCAGTTGGTTGGCTTCTCAAGTTTAAGACCTTGCTCCTATCTTTGGTGCGACATCGAAAGCTGCTGAGAGAAAACCTTTCGAATTTGAATCTAAGTACTGATCAGTTGGAGAAAAAGCTACAGGTTCAGATGGAAGGTGTTAAGGCTCAAGTGCCAAAGGATGTTTTATCCTTGGAGGATATGGTCATGGCAGAGTTAAATATTATCCGTTTCTGTCAAAAAATAAGGTTTCCGGAGGAACTGTCCTGTTTGAAGAAAGGAGAGTGTGTAAGAAGGACAAGTCATCTCTACAAGCTCAACCCGATCCTGGATGGTGATCTCATTAGGGTTGGAGGACGGCTCAGTAGAGCAGCAATGCCACTTGAAGCGAAACATCCAGTTATACTGGCTAAAGATCAACACATTTCTAATCTCATCCTTGCTCATGTACATCAAGAAACAGGCCATGGTGGACGAAACCACATGCTTTCTCATTTACGTCAGAAGTATTGGATTCCTGCTGCCTGTGTTGCCATCAGAAAGGTTCTGACTAAATGTGTTATCTGTCGTAAACTGTCTGCTTCACCTGGACAGCAGAAAATGGCTGATCTTCCTCACAACAGAATTACTCCTGATGAGCCTCCTTTCAGTCGAGTTGGTTTGGACTGTTTTGGACCATTTGAAGTTAAACGTGGAAGAACTGTGATCAAGAGGTATGGGCTCATTTTTACATGCTTGACAATACGAGCCATACACCTTGAAGTTCTTTCATCTTTAGACACGGACTCCTTCATTAATGGTTTCAGAAGGTTTATAGCGAGGCGTGGTCAAGTCCTGGAAATTTGTTCAGACAACTGTACTAATTTTGTGGGCGCCGAACGTGAACTGAGGCAGGCAACTGAGAATCTAAATCATAACCTCATAAGTGATGTACTGTTGCAAAAGGGTGTTAAATGGGTTTTCAATCCCCCAGCAGCATCACACCATGGAGGCGCTTGGGAAAGATTAATTTGATCAGTTCGTAGAGTGCTGAACTCTGTCTGGAAGACTCAGATTCTTGACGAAGAAAGCTTGGCAACGGTATTTTGTGAGGTAGAAGCGTTTGTTAATAGTCGTCCAATAACGAAAGCATCTACATCTAGGACGTATCGCCTGCGATAATTAATGCGATATGGCTCAGCTTGTCAGTTAATTACGGCTCTTTGTGGTGAATGCCGCTCCATCTGAAAGCAGGTGATGGCGATTTACTACTAATCAAGGAACCGGCTTTACTGACGAGATGCGCCTAACAATGTCATGAGATATATCCCCAACCCTACTATATATGTATCTATCTATTAATCTATCTGTATATATATATATTTCTATCTATGCATCTATTAATGTGTCACTATGTATACTCTGTCTGTCTAGCCTATCAGTCAATGTGTAAATTTAAATGTAGGCCTAAATATAGGCCTAACTAAACAAATCGCACTATAAATGTCACTATATCACCAAAAATCCGCTATCTCAAAATCTAACTCCTCTCACAAAAACCCACGAGGTCAAGATGCACTGACTTCACTTTTATAGATGTGCGATTGTGTGGTCTGTTCCCGAACCCGTCAATCAAACGCTGATTCGGCGGACCATGCCACCTGTCGAAACACTTGTGAAACACTCCGAAGCTTCAATTAGCCGTAGTCACGTGACATGGGTGTTTTGAATCACGCCTCGGATCAGTGATTCGAAACATCTGCGCTTCGGGATCTCGCAAAGCTTCGGAACGTTACGGTGTGTTCACACGGGGCGTCAGCGTCAACGCTTCCCATTGACTTTGTCGTATGGTGGCGCCTCCCATTATGCAGGGCAGCTGCGGCGTTTCAGTTCTGTGTGTTTGTTTGTTTGTTTTTTTGTCGTTTGCCGTTTTCTTTCTAAATATGCGGTTTAGCTACAGTCGGGATATGCTTATGAACATTAGGGGAACAATGCCTGCCAGCTTGATCCCCGAATTCCTGGTTGTAGATGATATTACTAAGAGATCAGCGGCAAGTGTCAAGCGACGCAGCAGAGCGAGAGGGAGGAGAGCAGGGGCTCTCCACAGGTGGAGGAAGCGGGGACACCGGATCTCACTCCCTGCTGTCTGCCTGTCTAACGTGCGCTCCCTCAGTAACAAAATCGATGAGCTTAATCTGCTGATACGGACCAACAAGGATTTCAGTATGAACGCTGCTCTTGTCTTCACCGAGACCTGGCTGAATTTGGACATCCCGAATTCAGCTGTGGAATTATCTGGATTTAATTTATTCAGAGCCGACCGCGACAAAGGACTGAGTGGGAAGACATCAGGCGGAGGTCTGTGTTGTTACATTAATTCTAGTTGGTGCACTGACGTTTCAGTATTACACAAACATTGCTGCCCCTTGTTAGAGTTTATTGCCATTGACTGTAGGCCCTTTTATGCCCCGAGAGAGTTTGCCTCGGTGATATTTGCATGTGTGTACATTCCACCCGAAGTTAACACGCGGGAGGCGCAGTACGCTCTAACAGAGCTGATCATGAACATTGAGAATAAACATCCTGACTCGGTACTTCTCGTTATGGGTGATTTCAACTCTTGCCATTTGAAACATGATCTGCCCAAATATAAACAACTAGTCAGCTGTCCAACTCGTGGAGCAAATATATTGGATCATTTTTATTCTGTCCATAAAACAGCATATCGTTCACTTCCCCGTGCCCCCCTGGGGAACTCCGATCATTGTTTAATTCAGATGGTTCCCACCTATAAACAAAAGCTAAAACTAGCCAAAGCGGTTCAGTATACATCTAAAAGATGGACAACAGAGGCAATTGGGATGTTACAAGACTGTTTAGACACCACTGATTGGGAATCCATGCGTTCCTCTTGTGACTCTATAGACTCGTATACGGACACTGTTTGCTCATATGTTTCTTTTTGTGAGCAAACCTGTATTCCCACCAAAACCGTGGTAAAATATAATAACAACAAACCATGGTTCACAAAATCCCTTAGGCTGCTCAGGAAAGCCAAAGAGCAGGCCTAAAGGGAAGGAAATGGTGATGAATACAGGCTTGCAAGACAAAGGTTAAACAAAGCTATTAGGAAAGAAAAAGGTGCCTATAGGGTAAGGATGGAGGAACAATTTGGTACTAGTGACTCCTCTTCAGCCTGGAGGTCACTGAGGAATTTGACAGGCTATAAAAATAAAAAACAACATGTCACTCAATCTGCTGAATTGGCCAATGAGTTCAATGTATTTTATACTAGATTTGAAAGACCTCCGTGCCCTTCCCCTTGCCATTACGGGGGGGCCCTGGCTCATAATCATGAGGTCCCATTCAGGGAGGAGGAAAACATTGCCCTGCAAGATCAAGTCCCCCTTGACATCAAGGAGAAGGATGTGTACCTGCTATTTAGCCGGCAGAATGTAAGAAAAGCAGGTGGGCCCGATGGAATTTCACCTGCCACCCTGAAGCACTGTGCTAGTCAGTTAGCTCCAGTTTTTACAGACATTTTTAATCAGTCAATTGGCTCTTGTAAGGTTCCGGGTTGTTTTAAGTCATCGATCATTATACCAGTACCGAAAAAAAACAATGCCGCGGGCTTGAACGACTACAGACCAGTGGCCCTTACATCAGTGGTCATGAAATGTTTTGAGCGGTTGGTTCTGTTCCATCTCAAACCTATTACAGCTCCTTTTCTTGATCCAATGCAGTTTGCCTATAGGGCAAACCGCTCAGTGGATGATGCAGTTAACTTAGGCCTGCATTACGCTTTGGACCATCTCGACTCTCCAGGCTCCTACGTAAGGATGCTGTTCGTAGATTTCAGTGCCGCCTTTAACACCATTCTACCTGAGCGGCTGCAGGAGAAAATGTCTCTGATGGGGGTGGAACCCTCTATCTGTAGCTGGATTTTGGAACTTCTCTCCAATAGACAACAATATGTGCGGCTTGGCCACCACATGTCTGCTCCTCAGACCACCAATACCGGAGCACCTCAGGGGTGTGTACTGTCACCATTCTTATACTCACTGTATACAAACGATTGCACTTCCAACGCCGATTCCGTCAAGTTGATTAAATTTGCAGACGACACCACTCTGATCGGCCTTATCAAGGGCAACGATGAGTCTGCTTATAGGCAGGAGGTGTCTAATTTGGTTGCTTGTTGTGATGAGAACAATCTGGAGCTTAACCAACAAAAGACTGTGGAAATGGTGATAGATTTCCGTAGAACTCCTGCTTTTCTTTCACCATTAACCATCAGGAGCACGGTTGTCAAGGAGGTAGAGTCATTCAAATTCTTGGGCACTGTTATCACAAACAATCTGAAATGGGAGGAAAACAGCTCCGCCATTATAAAAAGGGCTCATAGTGGAATGTTTTTCCTAAGGCAGTTAACTAAACTTAATGTTTCTAGATCTGTTCGGTCTAGGTTTTACAGAGCCACTGTGGAAAGCATTCTTTCTACATCGATCACGGTATGGTTTGCTTCAGCATCAGCCCAGGCAAAGGTTAGACTGCAGCGCATTGTGCGAACAGCAGAGAGGCTGACTGGACATAGGCAGCTGTCAATCAATGACTTGTATGAGGCCAGAGTCCGGAAGAGGGCAACAAAAATTGCTGCTGATCGGTCTCATCCAGCATGTGACATTTTTAGGCTGCTTCCCTCGGGAAGAAGGTACAGGGCGGTAAGGACGAGGACCTCACGCCATCTTAACAGTTTTTTCCCAAGAGCCATTTCCCTCTTGAATAACTGACCTAGTGCGCCACCATTATTTTTGGGACTATTTTATTAGTAAATTATTTTATTATTTGTTTTTAAGCATGTCTCATGTGGCTATACGCATACAGTTGTGTGTTGTGTTTGTTTGTGTGTTACTGATTGCCAAATCAAATTCCTGTGCATCTGTTGATGCATTTGGCGAATAAAGTGATTCTTCTTCTTCTTCTTCTTCTTCTTGACTTTGAATGGGTGACGTCAAGCGTTGCCGAAAAGAATTGTGGATCCGTCGGCGGCGCTTCACTGGCGTTGCTCGCGGCAGAAGTTGAGAATTTTTCAACTTCTGCCGTGAGCAACGCCAGTGAAGCGCCGCAGACGGAAGCGTCAGCCAATCAGGATCGCTCTATGCAAATACAGTAGCCAGGCGGCAGCCAATCACGTTCATCCTGTTCAAGAGCAGCAAACTGAGGATAAATTTGAGTTCCTGTCTAATTTCATTGGCTGACGCTGCTATGACCATGGCGTCAGTGCCAAACTTCAGCCACGCCTTCCGTCAAGCGTTGACGCTGAAGCCCCGTGTGAACACACCGTTAGTTTCGCGTCAGCCATCCCTACCTCTGTCATTGTATTCCCTCTTCACTTGCACACACTGCATGAAAAGAGGTGTATCCGGACCTGTATACTCCTGTATACACTGCTGAAATTTGGAAGAATCCAGGAGTATACTGGCCGGATAGCTCAAATTCCATGGGTCTGTATATATCCGTATACATCCGAAATGATACCAAATCGGATGTATATTGTGGACGTATACTTCCGTGCTACAGCCATTTGTTGCCATGGCAAGTAATCCCATCAAAGGTTTTTTCAAGAGAACATTTTCACACCTTTGTGCACCTTTTGGCCTTCCCCCCCTATTGGTCCTTTTCTTTTAAAACCACTCCCATTACCCAGACCACTATTGGAGGACAGGACACATTGAGAAAACCCAGGAAAGTGATTTGATTGGTTACTTTTAGAACATAGCCCACCCTAGGCCTTATCGCACAGTGATTTGATTGGTTATAGGCCAGCTATGCAGATATTGCTCAGTATACACTAAACCCCCCTTACCCCAATTTTAATACATTCAAATATAATTTTAAAAACACACACAAAGAACAATGAGAAAGTCTGACATTTTTATTAAGGTAAATAAAACATTCCAAAGAGCATTATAAACAAGCATTAAAAAGGAATGGGGGGAACAAAAATATTTGAAGGGATGAAAATGTAAAGGAACAAAAACAAATATAACATGAACATTCCAAAGAACATTATAAACATACATTAAAATGAATGGGGGAAAAGAAATGTGAACAAAGGTGTAAAGGAATAAAATACAAAACGTGGAGATAAGCAACATGCACATCAAAAAGGAACAAATATACAAAGTATACAATATAAAACGAGATCAATAAATAAGAAATATAGAAATTAAAGTGTATATAAAATGTATGTAAATATTCATTTTTTTAAACTGCCATGCTGCACTGGTGGTGTGACGTAGCGTGGGTCAGCCTCTAGTCTGGTTTGTAGTGGTTTGGTGTTTGTTCACATCGCTGATCGATTGCTCCTGTCTGCCGATTGCTGTCTGCCGATCGATTGCTCCTGTCTGCCTCGCTGCCTGCTGTGAGTGTGTTTGTGTGCTTCGGTGCTGTAAGCTCCGTCTTAGCCTTATATTTCTTTGTTTTGAACCATCATTTTACTACCATTTCTACCCAACATCTCAGATTAACCTGACATCGCTAGCTTTTGTTATTAGTACTACTAGCACAAAACGCTAGTAATTCGCTAGCCTGTTAACGCGCCACCCGTGCGCTCAGCTATTTTTATTTATTTATTTTTCTCTCGCGCGTCCGCGCCTTTGAGTTCATAAAAAGCTCAGGTGAGTAAGAATCAGTCAACAAACACGGTGAGTAATGTCTTGTCCTGTTATTGTCACTTGCACTTCATGTCACATGTTTAGTATAGCCTTCTCTGTCGACAATATAGGATTTATATGTGATAAATGTAAGGAGACAGTTAGGTTGACAGAGAAGATTTCAGAATTAGAAACACGCATCCAAACTTTAATTGAGGATAGTAAGAGTGCTAGTGCTTTAGATGTTTTGGATGCGCATAGAATAGTGAACTTAAGAAATAACTTAACTCTGCTGTAAAGCCGAAACAATCTCTGTTACCTTAAATTATACGCTTATCTCTGTTAAGCTGCTTTGAAACAATCTACATTGTTAAAAGCGCTATATAAATGAAGATGACTTGACTTGACTTGACTAGTACCTGGCAGAGAACAGATAACTCTGTGGTTCTGTTTGGTGGAGACCTCACCATCCACACTGGCCTTCCATCAACAATAGCATCTTCATCAGACATCAGTTCTATTGTTGCAGTCTTCCACAGTTCCCTTTCTGTGTTGGTTTGTACAACACTGGACCTGGTCTCCAGCAACTGCAAAACATAACAGTAATTTAACCACTAAAACACAGAGAGGAGGATAGTTACATTCTGAAGAAAAAAAAGAAAAAAAAACTGCTTAACCAGTTTCTTAACTTACCCGTCTCTTTGCAATGTTCCTCAGTGTTTCTTTTCTGGGCCTTTTCAGGCTGAGCCAAAGAATACTTCCTCCACAAAGTCTCAAAATACGTCTTGCAACCTGTTAAATAAATCATAAATAAATGTAATGCCAATAAAACTATGTAAAACAGAGGACATTAAAATGATTACAACATCTTTAAGATTACCTTTTGCACATTCAGGGTCAACGTCTGTAAAAGTTGTCCTTAATTCTTCGAAGAGATAAGTGGTCACAGCCAGGTTATGTGATGAATTTATTCTGGGGGAAAAAGTTGCAGGCATCATTAATGAAATTCAATTTTGGTATTTCAAATCCATATAGTATTAGATTAAACTAACATTTACAGTATACAATACGCAGTCTTACCCGGTTTGTGGATCGTATTTGTGTGGGTTGTTCTCTGAATTATGGAGGCACCTTACAGATTCCTGTAAAGTTTGAAATTAAAAAGCGTTTAAGTGGATTCACAATCTGCAAGATCATAATCTGAATTTTCAGTTTGAATAAGTTGGCCATCACAGTAAACATAAGAGACAAAACATATCAGTTCATAAATCTTTAAGATGTCACGCAGCGCCTCTGATATCTTACCGGTTCGTGCCGCCTTCTGCCTATACAAGGCCACCAGTGCAGGTGTATGTTGGTCAAGCACAGCATAGAACTGGTTCCGTATGTTGACGTTTGTGATGCGTTGGAACTCAGCACAAAGCTACAAAAAAAAAAAAAAATTATATAAAAAGACATACTCGATTTGCAACAGAAAACACATTTGTGATGCAACATGTTCAGTTAAAATACATTGTTGAGCAACATGGTCACATGCAAAGTGATAGTTATTACACACAGTGAATAGTGGCATTTGCTGTTCCATTTGAATGTGATACATATAAAAAATTTGGCATAGAAATATGTGTGAAGAGTGGCAGAAAAGAGAAGTGAGTCTGTTTTACCTGTGATTCAATCCGAAGAGCCGGCCATTTCCCCAAGAAGTCCTTCACCTGCACAGATAAAACAATCAATATGAAACCAGTCAAATTATGCAATCAACCTCTTTACAAATTAATGATACAAAATTTCAACTGAATGTAACTTAACAATAAAGTTGCTCTCTGGTGACAATGTAGGTCTGCACATGCACACAAAAACAGACAGCAAGAGATTTAATTTTTAAGAGACGTTTGATTGATGCTAATGAATTAGGCTCCAAATAAAAGAAATGGTGAAAAATAGTTACAGCCTAAATTAACATTTGAGTCACCTTGATTTTGGGGGATGCTCACTGCACTCCTTCCACTTAAACCTATAATGAAAAGACGTTTGTAAAGGTTTAATAAAAACTTGCATAGTTCATTCGGTAACTATTATGTCCATAACCTTAACTTTGTTTGAGTAAAAGTTAACATGACTGTTAACGTTAGCCACTAGCTCATTTGGGTGCATGTAGATAACATCACATTGAACTTGCCAGAGCAGGGTGCTTAACACAAACAGCAGCAACACACTCAAAAACAGAAGGACTATCGCTTGCTGAAAAGAGTTATTGACTAACGTTAACATTATTGCCCTGCCACGACATTAACAGTAACATTACACAGGATATTCTGTCACTAGCAGGCGGACTGACGGCAATCGCGCCCGCGCACCGCGCTTGCAACTTAAAAATAGCCTCGTCTAACAGTCAAAATATCACGTGTAATATGATATTCTTACAATATTACAACAAGCAAAGTAGTTTTGAAGTGTTTTGGTTTACTTACAAGTTGTTTCATGCTTGATACCACGTCGCTCGAGAGGGTAGCCATCTTGGATGGATTTTTCAGGTAACGTCAGCTGCACGTCATGACGTCATATCACGTGATCGACAGTACACTTTAAAATAGTGAGTAAACCAGCGGTGTTCACTCAGAAATGCTGAGGCACACAAACATAAAAATACATATTTGTTCATAGACATTAATAGTTTAAAGGTGGATTAACTCAGCAAGAGATTTTAACTGTAGTGACCTCAGTCTTCAATTCAGTGGAGTAGAAAAGCTCAGGTTCCTTCTACCTTTTTAATAAATATCAAGTCACCTTTATTTATACAGCACTTTTTACAATACAGATTGTTTCAAAGTAGCTTTACAGAGATAACAGGAAAATAATGCAAGAAAGTTTGTTTCCAGAAGAAAATAGCTTCACAGTCCAGCTTAAGTCAGTTCAGTGGTGATTCATTTTGTTGTATAAATAAATAAATTCATTTAAATGTGTATATATATAGCCACTTTGGAGAAAACCGTGATGTCATTGTCCAGCTCAGTTCAGATCTCATATAATAGTGTCAACGCAGGCAGATCAATAATATTGATGAATATTAAATTAAATGTCCCCAACTAAGCAAGCTAAAAGCCAATTGTGAAAAAGGTGACAAATGTTGTTGTCTGCAATTTGTAAAACTTCACAATAAAATTTGAGATATTCTGAAATGTTTGGTTCATTTTTCTTTATTTGTTCCATTAAATTTATTGCTGGGAAAAAATTAATCGTGATTAATCGCATCCAAAATAAAAGTTTGTGTTTGCATAATATATGTGCATGTACTGTGTATAATTATTTTGTATATATAAATACACACATATGCATGTATATATTTAAGATTTTGTATTTATTTATATATAAATTATTTATATTTATATATAATATAAATTATGTATAAATGTATATACATGCAAATATTTCTTAAATAAATACATGCATATGTGTGTATTTTGTAGCAACATTGGCTATGAATCATGGCTCATTGAATCAGAACACAAACGCACATTCCTTCTTGCTGTCCCACTCTGAACCCCCGAAGGTAAATCAGTTGTGTTGGCTCCAGCTAGTCTGCAACAAATGGTCTTTCGCGACACTTTATTGCACCTTGGAGGATAACCAGGCAACACATTCCCTTAACTTTGCAAAGTTCTGCATTCCAAACCCCCTTCCCCTCTCTGGACCACAGAGAGATAACGAAACATTCTATGTGACACACACACACACACACACACACACACACAAAACATCCTTTGGTTGCAACTTCATATAGAAATATGGCTCTTGAATGTATACCTTCCGATATGTATGTGTGATTAGTTTGCTTTATAATAGAGGTGTGGTTTCGAAATGTATTCTTTAATCAATAGTGTTTTAATTAGAGAATGTTCACTAACATTCTCTGGCAATTGGCTTCCCCCCACTTTGTTTTTATTGCCCTAACGGAATGTCAAGCAAACTGAGATTCCAGGAGAGGAGTAGGAATAAAGTGTTAATCCTACATTTATGTATAACCACTTAAGAAATGTATAAACAAGGATTTGATTTTCCCATATCAAATTTGTGTATCTGCAATGTTATCGTGTATTAATCAAAACTTTAAAATGTTTGTAATTATGCATATCTTATGTAACTTGGTGTCCCTACAATCTTCCTATGACAAGTTTCATATCTCTGTAATTCTCTCAATCTAACAGAGTCGAATTTCAATAGCAGAATGCAGTAATGTACATTGTTTTATACATTGCATATGTCTTGAGCAAATCGTCTCATATCCCTCATTACTCATTCGAGTGGGCGTGGCTTACGAGACAAAATAAAATTTTCCCGCTCTGAAATCTCTGAAGGTTATTGGTCGGCGTACGCACAGAGGCGTGAACCCATCTTTTTCCATAAAAGACCAACTCAGAGAGTTCTTCAGTGAGCACTTTTACGAACCCTCTTCGCCAGCGAGAAGGTCCATATGGCTCCCTTTTAAGGGAGCATTCTCCGTTTTCTCTTTTATTTTCTTTATTTTCGTATTCGGACTCAGCGAAGCAAACGCAGCAAGCAACTTCAACTCAAAGAAAAAGACTCTTTTGAAAATCCCGCGGCCGCGCACACCGAAGCAAGCCCTGCTTTCTTAAAGAAACACACGCACGCTGCTCTTAGGACACACGCACAAACTCGGCGTTCTTCAGCAACAAAGAGAACCATTTTGCAAGATAAGTTTATTGAACTTTTAATGTGATTTGATTCCTTGTTGTCTCTCAAGGTTACCCTGCCTGTGACCTTGCCTAACTGTGATCGATCTTTGATCGCCCATGTTAGTTTCACTTTCTCTCATCTCTCTCATTGTCCGATCTCTCTCTCTCTCTCTCTCTCTCTCTCTCTCTCTCTCTCTCTCACTCTCATTTTCGTTATTCGTTTAGTCTTGTATTTGTTTACGTATTCTGTATATACATACATATTTACCCTGTGTGAATCGTAGTTATGTATTCATTAGTTCAATTATTAAAAAACCATTATATCCTAGATTGTCTCGGTATAAGTGTTCATTTTACAAGTCAATGTAACGACGATCAAGCTACGCTTTACAAATGCGCTACTGTTAAGTAACCTACATTTTATAAGAACAAGAAAGTAATTTTCATGGCCAGAAAATATAGCTTTCTTCGAATTATAAGAAAGAGATAATTTTGTTGAGAAGTTGATGGAATTAATTTTACGACCAGTTTGCGGGACAAACAACTGTTTAATTAATACATTAATTTCCCTTAAAAATTATTCTGATTAATTGATCTGAAAGAGGGTCCTTTTGGTATATTAATGATTAAATTATAATTCATTGTAATTGAACATTGATGTATACGAATGGGTCTGAATTTCAGTTTCAATAATTTATTAATATTGTAAGAATATAGATGAATCAACCCGATTCATAATTTCGATTCCCTATAATCATTTGAGCTAAGTTTCTCTAATATAGAGCATATTCCTTACAATTTATACATACAAAATAATTATACACAGTACAGACACATATATTATGCAAACACAAACTTTTATTTTGGATGCGATTAATTTTTTCCCAGCACTAATTAAATTCCTTTGTTTATTTCATTAAATATTCAGATGTTTTTGTGAACGTATATGTTCAGACTGGGTGTTTATTTTGTCCTGTTTTTATAAAAAATATTTGATTAAGAGACTTTTTTTCATGCAGTGGTTTTAAGGCCCTGACACCGGCGACGTGAGCCAACCCTAGAGTCGGCTTTAGTCATTGCTAGTTCTTTGACGTCGGTTTTGTGTTTCAGGGCCTTAAGAATTTATTTATTTTTCTGTACAAAAAGCTTGTTTGCTGTAGCCTAACCTAGTAGTCCAGAGATAATATAACCCTGAAGTCCTCCCTGGCCACCCCTCCCTCTGAGAACAGCCAGCACTGTGTTAGTGTCAGTCATTAACATATGAAAGGTCTTCACACCTAACAGTTGTCAGTCCTCTCACACCCAGCAGTGTTTCAGCTGTATATGTCCGTGAAATTTCACGGATTCCTGTATATGTCCGCATATGTGAGGTTTCCGGGTTTATCTGTAAATACTGTTCCATGTTACTCTGATCCGCTTTTTCCCACATACATCCGGCAAACATCAAATTACACAGGAGTTTACCATGCCCGTATTTTGCCGGATTTGAGTCTTTTCATGCAGTGACAGAGATTCCACATCAGTCATTGCCAGCTAAGTCACCATCCTCTCACCATCGTCTGGTTCCCGCTGTTTCCCCAACACTCTGCTTTTAATAAACACTGTTTCACCTTAACATATGTCTGTCTCCTGTGTTGTGACAGGTTGCTGGGATTTTATCCAGACATAATTGGTTATTCTGTGTTTGATTTTGCATTTGGATATGTATATTTATTTAGACATTAAAGACTTATTTTTGTCAGTGTTTGTTGTTGTTGTTTTGTTTTTTTTGTTTTTTTATTTGAACTATCTACCAGCAGCCATATCACCCTGTAGCCCAAGACTGGTTGCTCACTGAAGCTGAGCAGGGTTGAGCCTGATTAGTACCTGGATGGGAGACCTCCTGAGAAAACCAGGTTGCTGCTGGAAGAGGTGTTAGTGAGGCCAGCAGGGGGTGCTCACCCTGTGGTAGGTGTGGGTCCTAACACCCCAGTGTAGTGATGGGGACACTATACTGTCAAAGAGCACCGTCCTTCGGATGAGACGTTAAACCGAGGTCCTGACTCTCTGTGGTCATTAAAAATCCCAGGATGTCCTTCGAAAAAAAGTAGGGGTGTAACCCCGGCATCCTGGCCAAATTTGCCCCTTGGCCTCTGTCCATCATGGCCTCCTAATCATCCTCATATACTGATTGTCTTCATCTCTGTCTCATCTCCACCAGTATGCTGGTGTGTGGTGGGTGTTCTGGCGCAATATGGCTGCTATCGCATCATCCAGGTGGATGCTGCACATTGGTGGTGGTTGAGGAGATTCCCCCTTCCATGTAAAGCGCTTTGAGTACCTAGAAAAGCGCTATATAAATGTAACAAATTATTATCAATTTTGCATAGTCAAATCTGGACATAGAAAGCATTTTGTTATTCATACTAGCTACATATTATAGAGCCATATTGCACACCTACGAGTGTTTGTGTTTGTATACAACAGTTCGATTTCATGGTTCTAATTTTCAAGTGTGTAATTAAATAAGAAACAACAACAGAGTGTCTATAAAAAACATTCCAGAAAGCAGAGGTCTGTTGCACGAAGCTAGTTAAACGAACTCTGAGTTTCATAGTAGATTTGGAGTTGATAAATCCAACCTGGTTTACATCAGGGGTCCGTTCTTCGTACGTCGCTAACTCAGTTAGTTGGATTTGATTGTTGATGATTTGGCATGATCTTGGATTGTTTGGTTCTTCGACGCTCATCCTGGACTTGCTGTCATAGCAACAGGTCCGTAAGCTTAAACCTGCTCGCGAGCAGGTTTATTTCATGTTAACAGGATTAGATTGCGGCTGTAAAAGCGGAGGTGATACGGGAAGTCTTTCACAGCCATGCATTGTCCGTTTTCGAATTAATCACGTATTGCAAGATAGACAGGATCCTTTAGTGCAGTGCGATATTCTACTTATTGAGAGATATCGTTTTTCTCGTGAGGGTATCATATACATCATTAATTTGTTGGAACCACGTTAAATGTTCGACTTGTCGGACATGTAATATATCACAAAAAAAAAAAAAAAGGACTTACTAAAAATATCTTAGATGGTGTGTGACACCATGTCCTATATTACAAATGTGGGGAAAAAATGGCCTGGATCTGTGAATGACTCCAGAATTTTCAGAGTCACATTTATGCACATTATTTGAATGTAAGGGAAATGTATTTATATCAAGCTCACTATATTACATAAATTTATTCTGAGCCTAACAAAACTGTATTTTTCCATTATACAGGTGCTTACGACAGGATCCTGCTTGGTGACGGGCTTTTTGCAGGCAGTATTTCATGACGCCATTCCCTGGACCACAAACCTGTTTCAATGCAGCTCTAGCCAGGACAAGGGCACACATTGAAATGACCTTTGGGCAACTAAAGGGAAGATTTCAGTGTCTGAAAAGTCTGAGGGTTGCACCTGACAGGGCCTGTGAGATTGTTGCATGTGCCATACTCCACAACATTGCCACCATCAGAAAGGAGAGGACCCCTGTGGTGGAGGTGCAGCCTGATGATGACCTCCAGCCAGTGCACTTGGACCAACCTAGTGGCAGAGCTGCATGGACAGAAAAAAAAAGACAAAAAAAAACATAACCTTCATTAAATTAATAATAATAATAAAAGACAATATGCTTAGTTCCTTGAGTTTTATTTCAATTATTCTTTGTCAAGAAAAGCCAGAGATAGTCATCTTTTGCCTGCAATAAGAGATATTATGCAAGGTCAGCAAAAGTACTCTGTGTGAAAGTGTATTAGCACTTACTCTGAAGTTCCTTTTGAAGCAACTCAATCTCTTGTGCCAGGTTTTCTTTAAGGTGTCAAGTTCTATTTCTCCCCTTAATTTTTTTTTTTTTTTTTTTTCAGGTCAAAATACTCAACCCTCTGCCATTTTTGGATAAAAAGAATAAAAAAAAAGAACTGTCAACACAAGCCTCATGCAACAAAAATAAAAAGGAAAAGTACTACACTGCCCACCTCTGTACCACAGTAGGCCTTTCTGTAGGCCTTTCCTCCTGCAACTCATTGCAGTCAGAAATAATATGTACACAACTATAAATTAAGTAAAGTTATTTATGCACATACAGGTACTTCCTCCAAAGGACAGTCATCTGAGAAGGTGTCTTCACCATCCAGTGCAATGGAAACAAATGGGCATTGCAAAGTGTTGCACTTTCTTCCCTTTTGATGTAAAGTTAGAAAAAAAGTCAACTTACTGCACATGCTTCAGCCACTTTCCTGGGGCCCGTTCTTCGTACGTCGCTAACTCACTTAGCTGGATTTGATTGTTGGCGATTTGGCATGATCTTGGATTGTTTGGTTCTTCAACGCTCATCCTGGACTTGCTGTCATAGCAACAGGTGCGCAAACTTAAACCTGCTCGGGAGCAGGCTTATTTCATGTTAACAGGATTAGATCCCGGCTTCATAAGCGGAGCTGATACGGGAAGTCCAGAGCAGCGCGATAGTGCACTTTCTGAGATTTTTTTTTTTTTCTCGTGATTCGTGAGATTGTCGTTTTTTGTCGCTTTTAGGTTTAAAAAACAGTTTTAGGTTTTTTTGTGGCATTTCCAAGCCACTTAATGATTCTTAATGAGCCACTCAATGTTGTAAAGAATTTTTTATTTTATTTTTGGCTATCATAATTTTTTATGAAGATCATACACTCATGACCTTGCCGATTACAGAGATGTCACTCAGGCTTCACTAACGTGATTGGTACCATAGACTATAGACTGCCGTCAAGGCCTCAATGAAGGGGATTATGTGAACAGAAAGGGGGTTCACAATGTAAATGTGCAGCCCAGTTACTATTGTGATTCTTAATATTCCAGATTAGTAATATTATATCAAATAAAAAAAGGCAGTTGACTAAAATCTTCCATATCACAAATGTGAAAGCAAAATGGCCAGGATCTGTGCATGACTTGAGAATTTTCAGAGATTCACATTTATCCACATTATTTGAAAGTGGTAAGGAAAGTTCCACAATTAAATATCAAGCTCACTGTATTACATATACTTATGCTGATCCTACAGAACTGCATTTTTTCATAGGTGATTGACATGTCCCTGCCTGCAGACAGGTGTTTTATGACCCCATTCCCTGACCCAAACCAGTTACAATGCAGCTCTAGCCAGGACAAGGGCACACAATGAAATGAACTTTGGCTAACTAAAGGGAAGATTTCAGTGTCTGAAAAGTCTGAGGGTTGCACACCTGACAGGGCCTGTGGCATTGTTGCATGTGCCATATTACACAACATTGCCCAAAAAAAAACACTTTTCATTAAATGTTTAATAAAAGACAAATATGCTTAGTTCCTTGAGTTTTATTTCAATTGTTCTTTGTAAAGAAAAGCCAGTGGTCAAGTGCCTGCAACAAGAGATATTAGACACATGCCTCATGCAACAAATAAAAAGGAAAAGTTGGCTATACACTGCCCACCTGTAGGCCTATGTCTCCTCTGTCTTTGCAGACTCTTCTGTAGGCCTTTCTGTAGATGTGGAATCCTGCAACTTATATTGCAGCCATAAAGCATACAAGTATAACTTAAGTAAAGTTATTTATGCACTTGCAGGTAGGCTAGTTCCTCCATATGACAGTTATCTGAGAGGGTTTATTCACTGCCCAGTGCAATGGAAACAAATGGACATTACAAAATCTTCTACTTTCTTTCCTTTGGAAAGTTAGAAAATGTCCACTTACTGCACATATTTCAGCCACCACTTTCTTGGGAACAGATACAAGTGTTGGTGTATTGTTTAAAAGTGCACAAAAGAGGAAAACACAATGTCATTACATTGAACTACACTGGGGAAAAATGTGATCAATAACTCATGGCAAAATATTTTTACATTAACATAAGTTTATCAGTTTTCACTTTCACAAGTCAAAGCAATTCATCATTACTCAAGATTTAACAGTCTAAATGACTATACGGCCTTAATTTAATGCAGCAAAAATTATTTTACAGTGTAGGCTACTAAGATCTTTTCTATTTTTTTCTCAGCCTTTTTCTTGGTTGCTTTTATAAACAGAACACCATTTATTTAACAGTGCCTTTTATAAAAGAGACTATAATATAACTACAAATTACCATTATGTAGAATATTTTTGTACTTCACTTTTATTTGTTCCCATGTTGTGGTGACTGACATTACAATGAACAAAGTAATTATGCAATTATTAAAATACAAAAATATAGGCTAATAAGTGATAAAAACATCTAACATGGCCAGTTCTAACGGATTTAAATTGTCTGCTACTTTTTGCCAGCCCTCTCTCCTGGCTTTTGCAGACTTTGAGGTGTTCCTGGCGTTTTGATTAAACATTAAAATTCCAAATAAACTTCGACTATTAGTTCTTGCTCTGCTGAGGAGAAAAACTGCGCGCTCTTTGGCCACGCTGAGCAGCCAATAGCAGCGTTGCTGATCAATGTTTCTACTATCGATACATATCCCCTTTTAACCAGCGCATGAACGCGCAATTATCTCAGATAACTCAATCCAGCGATACTAATCATATCCGGCAAGTGTGTTCGAAGAACCGAGTTAGCCAGATCATGATTCGCACGATGATATCATCTTGGATGTGTCATTTGATCTCTTAAGGCGGGCGTACACGGTGCGAGTTCGGACCAGGATCGGACACTCGGGAGGTCGTGAGATATTGCACACGTTGCGAGTCAGTTTAACTGATAATCGCGTCAATGCAGCTGGTACACGGCACGACTGTCCTGCACGAATTTTATCCCGAGCCGGCAGCAATCACGTGAGCTTTCGCGCTAAACACAGAGACCATCAATGTTGCATGCAGGCAAAGCTTCAGATAGAAAAAATGACAGAAATGTGTGTGCAAATGATTTGTTGTAAAGCAGAGAACAGTAGCCATTCAACATAAAAACTAGAGAGAGAGAGAGAGAGAGAGAGAGAGAGAGAGAGAGAGAGAGAGAGAGAGAGAGAGAGAGAGAGAGAGAGAGAGAATTATTATTTTTATTTATTTTTATTTAATATTATTATTATTTTCTGTAGTACAATGTTCAAAATAATTTTCTATGCTGTTTTGATGCTTTGGCAATACAATTGTATTTTTGTCATGCCAATAAAGCTTTATTGAATTGAACAGAATTGAATTGAGAGAAGTGTGTGTGTGTGTGTGTGTGTGTGTGTGTGTGTGTGTGTGGGTGGGTGTGTGAGAGAGGGAGAGAGACAGTGTATGCGCACGCTGTATGGTTGCTGCCACTGAGGTATAGCCCCACGTGGTTGTGTATAATTTGGAAATAGGGGACAGTTGGTGAAAATCGGGCCGACTCCCCGAATTTTTTAAACATGTTTAAAGATGATCGGGAGGTCGGGGAGGTGCTCATAACGTGCTCGGCTCGGCTCGTAATTCCTCTCACACGCTGCGAGCCACGACCATGCGAGCATCACCGATTCCACTCGATTTCTCCCGAGTGAAAAAAATTATCTGCGAGCTCGTAAAAACAGCAAAAATCGCACCGTGTACGCCCGCCTAGACTCGGATGTAATAAGCAACGTACGAAGAACGGGCCCCTGGGGACAAAAGAGGAAAACACAATGGCATTACAATGAACTAGGAAAAAAATATGGCAAATAACTCATGACAAAATATTTTTACATTAAGTTCAGCAGTTTTCACCTTCACAAGTCAAAGCAATTGATCACTAGGCTACTCAATATTTAACAGTTGAAATGACTGTACCAGCCACGTACAGTACGAGTAGAAAAGATTACCATTTTGAAGAATATTCTTGTCCTTCACTTTTACTTGTTCCCATGTTCTACCCAGATAGCACACGTACGTCTGCAAGGTGTCTGTTAAAGATCACTTCATCTGGAAAGCATCTGCTGTTTACTAACATCTGATAGACATCTTTAAGATGTCAGTTTAACATACATGCTAAATCATTACATCTTAAAGACATCTTCTAAACGTCTATTTGACATCTGACAGGAAACGTCCTATAGACGTATTGCAGATGAGCAAACACTCTAAAAAATACGTCTTCCAGATGTAAACACGCACATCAAATAGACGTCTCTGTGATGTATGTGTGCTATCTAAGTGTACTGAAGTGGAGATTTCGGACTTGGAGTATGAGAGAAAAGTCAAATTGGTCAAATCCGTTTTCTCAAAATGACTTTTCTCTCATACTCCAAGTCCGAAATCTCCACTTCAGTAGCACCGATATACACCAAACTCTCCAGTCTTGTACCTAGTTATATTATGAAGACATATACAGAGGGATTTGTAAATATATTATTCCTAGCCTGATTTATATAACATTTTATTCCAAAAAACATGGCAAAAATCTTTTTTTTAAGGCTATTGACAGTATATTCTGATTTACAGGATAACAAAAGTAGATATCCATAAATCCCTCAGTAATTTTTTTCCCATCTAATATGTGAACACAATGAAAAAATAATTTTTAACCTGGCTTTATCCAATACTCAGATTTTGTTTTTTAAAAGATATGCAAATTAGCGCATATTTAATTAGATATTGCCTAATTTGCATATTTAAAAATTAAATTACAGAAAACTTGTAATACATTTTTTTCTCATCTTAATATAGGTAATCAACTGGGAAAGTTTCATGGTGATATCTGCTAGTTAAAAATTTGACTCTATTCACCTGTAGTGTCTGGCCTTAAACCGATTTAGTAAGTTTTGTTTTGTAATTGTTCAATAAAACCATTTTTATGTGGTTTTTGTATGGACTTGGAGTGATTTTTACTCAAAACTAATGGCTGGGATAGATTCGGTACCCCTAAAAACCCCTAGTTAGTCATCTCAAAATGTAATATAAAAAAAAAAAAAATGTTCATTATTTTTACCCAGGCCGTCTGGGCACCCCAACTTTGATTGCCTCTCCAGGCGTTTCCCCGAGGATTTGGCCGTGGATAAATTGGGAGGTGTTACTAGACACATATAGGAACACATGGTAAAAAAAGCTATTGGTAAGAAATTTTTTTGCAGATTGGCAAAAAAAATTCCTAACTTTCCCTAACTATCAGGGGCGGAGCTACGTGGTGGCCAGGGGGGGCCACGGCCACCACTGGTCAAGGCTCGGCCCCCCTGCCGGCCCCCCCAAACTCACGGCCCCACCCCCAGTCTGAGGAGGGGGAAAATAAATTTAATTTAAAGAAAAAAACCCTCCTGAGTTTAAATAAATACTCAGAAATAAATACTCGACCCCCGCCGAGTGAACAGGAGGGCGCGAGGGGCGGATTCGCGTTCTGTACGTAAGAAAGCTCATCTGCCGCCAGAGCCGGGATTCGAACACGGGTCTTTGGCGCTAAAAAGCTTAGATTTCACCACTGAGCCACAGAGGAAGATACATAATTATACCGTTAGAGTGAGTATAGAAGAGAGCAGTAAAAAACGTTGGGTTATTTGTGTAACCCAACCGTTGGGTTACACATATTGGGTCAATATGTTGGGTTATTTTCCAAAAATATTGGGTCATTTTTAAAATCGTTGGGTAATTTCTAGAAATAACCCGACTGTTGGGTTAAATAGCCTACGGTTTCTGCAGCGACGGTTCAAATTTTAACGGTCCAGTGACAGAGTCAACGCAGGAGCTGCTGCTGCATCCTGATTATGAAAGGTAAGTCATATCGTTTTTATGTATATATAACATTAAGTATTGTGTACTGAGACGTTGAATATAATTATTCTAAATATGAATTTTATATTTTTTAAAAACGAAGTTCCCTTTAGACCGTTTTAATGATCTCCGGGAAGTGAGATCGGTTGGAAATTAATCCTAGCTATCGCCGTTAGGTCGCTAGCAGTAATAAAGTAATTAATTATAACATTATACTAGCGAAACCGTTTACTACCAGTTACCTACTACAATAAACTAAGTAGGCCTTAGTCTGAAATCACTAGCATTACGCCTGTTTTACGGATAGCAATTGTTTATTCGTGATAGCAAATGTCTTAAAGGGACTTTAAGCTGTCACAGCTGAAGCAGTGCTCCAGACTGGTAACGTACTTTTTTTGTACAGGTGCGACTACAATTGTCACTAAATGCGGAACGAAAGAGCTCTACTCATATGAACCGTAGTGCACGGACCATTTATCAGCTCGGTCCAGCGGCGCGAGCTCAGACATCGGTCACACGACACCACAACAGCGCTGTGAGGTGCAGTGAGAAGCGTTTGAATTCGCTGAAATCTCCCGAGATGAAAGAAAGATGAAAAAGTGCAGATATTCCCAACAACATTGAAATGGGAAACATTGTGCAACAAATAAACGATTAGTTCATGATTAGTTAAAGAAAGTTGATGTTTTCCAATACACAGATTACCTTGATTTACTGTAGTAACAAGTTTTTAAGGACTAAGTTAGTTTACTTTTCTGAAAATATTTATTTTTTTCTGCTTCATTCCAACACAGAAAGGAGTAAATGAAAGTATTATGCTGCTGGATGACAATGGTTCTCAACTCTGGTCCTGGACAGTGTACAGTACACATTTTGGATGTCTTCCTTATCTGGCACCGGTCTTGGAGTCCCTCTACTAACAAGTTGGTAAGTTGAATAATGATTAGAGATACCAAATGTGCAGTGCTGGGGCTACTACAGATCCAGGTACAGATAATTACTTATGTTTTTTTTTTTGTTTTTTTTTTTAGCTGTCTTCCGTAATTTCAATACAGTATTTTTTTATTTCAATATAGTCTGAGCTGTTTGATGACTGACAATGATTGAGTGGCAAAAGAAAGCAAGAAGTCCTCACAGCCAAGTCGAGGAGTTCGTGAGACACACACCACCTCAACAAACTGCAAGAACTGCTGAAGAAATCATTAGAGAATATCCCAGACTTCACAGTTTTCTTGGAATGGTGAGTTTAATATGTATGCACGTGACGTAGTAGTGGGAAGTTCGGATCATTTTACTAACTTGGATCTTTGCATCTCATTCATAAAAATTAATAAATATTTTTTCAAGTCATTTCGTTAATTTCAGCAGAATGTATTTAAATGTTACATGTCAATAGCCAAATTCCCCAAACACATCAAATGTTGATCACATTTAGAATAAGAAAAAAAATGCAATGCAAGGAAGAGGCCAAATTATGAGAAACAGAAACGATTAATTTATTTATCTGGGTCTTCAGGCTATGCAGTCTGTTAGTTTACCCAATCTAAGCCGTTCGTTCATTCCGTGACATCCTCATAAACTGAGCTTTGCAGTCTGTAATACCGGATAGAGAATTGATTAGTTCACGTTTCGAGTCTATCGACTTCGGGTTCGAGTCATTTCTTTCAACACGTGACTACATAAGCTGAGCTATGCAATCGGTACCGGATACAGAATTGATTAGTTTATCTCTCGGGTTCGAGTCGTTTAGTTTTATGTCACGGAACTGTTGTTATTAGACTATATATATATATATATATATAATATATATCTTTATCAAAGTGGTTTGCCCCATCATAGATAAAGTTTAAAGCATTACCAACTCTTTAGTACCACATCCATATGGAAAAGATCCATCATAACAGAAATTCTTAAATTATAAATTTAAAGAAATTAAAAAGCTATAATTTGAGACCAAAAATGTAGCATGTTACTGTTAAAAAATTAGTAACTCATTTATGTGTCCAGCGCTGTCATGTGACAAAAGAATAAAAGACTCAGAGAGAAGAATCAGACCCGAAGACTCGAGAGATGAACTAATCATTTCTCTTTCCGGTACTGACAGCATAGCCTCTATGGGACTGACAGGAAGAACAAAAGACTCGGACTCGAACCGGAAGACTCAAGAGATGAACTAATAATTTCTGTTTCCAGTACAGACTCAGTAGTCCCGAGTCATATTAAAGATTCGTTCAAAATAAACTAATCATTCATGACCGACCCATCACTACAGTACAGAGAAGCAAATGGAGCGCATAATTGGATGTTTTTAAATAAACATTGACAAAAAACTATAAAAGTTTTAGGGCTGGACGATATAATATATATAACATTGATAGAAGTGATCACCCGGACTTATATTGTCGGTATATAAAGCGTTCACAGGCAAATTAGTTGTTTTTTTTTCTTTTTCTTTTTGGTGTCTAAATCAGGCTCATATAAATATCAGGAAACAGGATTCCTGGCTGCATGTCAATATCCACAGATCACTGGATCTTTGTTAAGTTGTAAGGAACACTATATCGAGTCCAACCTTTAGTTTAAACTGATAATCGTTTGTTTTACTCACGTTTTCGCAGTTTCCCCTATTAAATCCAGTCACGCAACAGCTCTTCGGCGGGAAAGTGACGTCAGTGCATACCCTCTACTGTATATGGAAGGGGTGTCTTATTTTGGAAAATTGTTTTGGCTGTGTCTAAGTGCATATGAAATTAGGTTCACACATGTGTGGTATAGTTGAAAACTGTTTTTTTCTTGTCTTTCAAAGATGATCCTGGAGAAATGGCCTGACATCCTTCCATCATCGCCATACCTCACAAATGGAAAAATGGTGTGTCCAACATATGCTGAAATGAAGCGCAGCTTAAATGACATTTGGCCTGTAAGTAAAAGCAACACTATCAAGTCAATTTTGATAAATTACACTGCTCTTCAGCTCATGTTCATCCAAAAAAAGAAAATTCTGTCATGATTAACTCACCCTCATGTCGTTCCAAACCTGTAAGACTTTCGCTCATCTTCAGAACACAAAAGAAGATCTTTTAGATGAAATCTGAGAGATTTCTGTCCCTCCATTGACAGTATACACAACTACCACTTTCAAGCCCCAGAAAGGTAGTAAAGACTTCATTAAAGTAATCCATGTTTAACCTCAATTTTATGAACTGACGCGAGTGCTTTGTGCAAAAATACATAATTGTTGCTTTCACGCTCTTGTCGTCTGCTCGCGCATTAACACAACATGTTAATGTCGAGGTGCTCTCGTGAACATGCGTTTGAGTTTAATATGTTGTAAATAAAGTGATAAATTATGGTTAAGGGATAGAATATACTCATGTCACTTCATAAAATTGAGGTTGAACCACTGGAGTAACATGTATTACCTTTATGATGTGTTTGCTACCTTTCTGGGGATTAAAAGTGATAGTTGTGTAGCTGTCAATGGAGGGACAGAAATCTGTAAGACTCATCAAAAAGATCTTTATTTGTGTTCCGAAGATGAACGAAAGTCTTACAGGTTTGGAAAGACATGAGGGCGAGTAATTATTGACCGATTTTACATTTTTGGGTGAACTAACCATTTAACAGCAGGTGTAATGACTAATTAGAGTGACCATAATTTAATTCAATACAGCTCTGCTTTGATATAACTTTTTCATAATTTAACACTGTTGATGTTGTCACAGTGCATGCCCAACTGAACATTATTTATTCTTTTAAGGTTGGAGACAAGTGAGAAACAGTGAGACAAGCCCGGATCCACATGACTTGATGTGTTTCAAAAATGTTTTACATCTATGACATAAACTATTTCAAGACCTCTGCACCCATTTTGGGAGTTTTTGTAGCATGCAAATTTTAATATATCTGGAGGAGGTCCTGCCTCATTAGAACTTTGATCATCATCATCATTAGGTCCAGTAGTCAACATATGTATTTGTAGTTTTATTACTCAAGGTATGTTTACACTAACACATCAATGCATTCAGTGTACAGTGAAGACCTTTTAATAAAGTTGTGATTAGGATTTATTGTTATTAATTTGTGTATTCTGTCCATATTTGTATAGGTTATTGAATTAAATGTATAGGTTATTAATGTGTAGTTCTAAATTTAGTGTTCATTTAGAATTTTTGTGTGCTGTATGCTGTACAATTGTATGTATGCTATGTGCATTTTTGTGTAGGTTTTGAATGTGTACTGTTTGTACATATTTGCATAGGTTTTGAATTTATTATGTGTGTTGTATACACTTGTGCATTTTGAATTTATGTACACAATTATGTATATTTACATTAAATGCTAGACTCCCCAATATATAGTTTGTAATTGAAAAATATATTTGTTGAAACATGTGTATTGTTTATACAAATAAACAATCTGTATTTGAAAACAATTTGTATTTTATTTATTAAAATAAGGTCATAAATAAAAATAAATATTTAACTCAACTGTTGGGTTATTTTAACCCAACTGGAGTTTAACCCAATGCATTGGGTTAAAATAACCCACAGTTGGGAAGGTGCTATACCAATCCACAGTTGGGTTATTCGTTGGGTTATTTTTAACCCAACATTTTTAAGTGAGCGTCATACTTTGTGTCGGCGTTTATTTGTAGGTGTGCATGCTTTGTTTATAACAGACTAAAACACTCTATTTCCACCTTTCGCCGATGAGTGACGCAGATTTGAAAACTCACTCAGCAAACAAACAAAAAGACAATTATGAAAAATAAATTGAATATTGCACTTAAAATGCCATGGTTTACATAAATAAATTATCGCCTAAAAATGACAATTCATATTGTGTCTTTCTGTCATTTGCACTAAAAAATCCCCGTCTCATGTTAAGGTCCCTACGCAGAGGAAACACTGAATTTCGATCTCACCAGTGTGAGTAGAACGTGATCAACTGCTAAATTCAAACTGTGCTTTTTTTTCCCAACTAACGTGATCATTATAAAGGCGATTCAATGCTTTAGCTAACAAATTTGTGAATATTTTGTATATTTACATCAGTATGTATTGAGTGGTTGTGGTCGTGTGACGACACGTCACCATGGAAACAAAGTGATACGATCTATAACGGTCGCCTTGAAAAGCTTACGCTTGGGAGCAGCTGATTTTTTTTTTAACTTAACTAAGTGTGTGAAAAGGTTAAATATAAATGAATGTTAGGTGGATTATTAAATTATTAAAAGTTCAAAACTGCTATTGTGGCTTCAATCTGGCAAGAAAAGTTTGGATCAGGAGGAGAATGTTTCAAATACAAGAACTGAAGAGGATGAGAGTGAACCAAGCACTAGTGCTGCTAACAACACAACAGCGGCAACTTTGAAAGCGCCGGTGAAGGCAGCAGCAGCAAACGCTACAAAACAGTGAGAAATTATGATGACATTTTATACATTTTTAAAAAAATTACCTGTGTAACAGTGCACACAGTGCAGTGTTGATGTTAAAACTGTGTTGTTACAATGTTTAAAGTGGCTGACAACAATACATATTCTTATTATAAATAAAACTGCCTGTTTTTTTTAGCTGTGCATAACTGTAGCTGAATAGTTAGGCCTACTACGCTACTGTATTTTAATATTGATCATTATGGTGGTACTTGGAGAGCCAAATATTTTCTGAGGTGGTAGTCTACTTGGTGTAAAAAGTTTGAGAACCACTGATCTAAGCACCCATCCCAATAACATGGATTATCAATAAGACATTATCAGTGTCCATAAGGAAGTTCAATCCATTGTTTATGGCCTGACGAGCCGCGGGAAAACCGCTACTCTGAGTGAGTTTTAAAATAGTAGTTTTTGACAATCAAGTGCCACCCCAAATAAAAGACTGGCCCAAGCTGGCCCCCCCAGAAATAATGTCCTGGCTACGCCCCTGCTAACTATTACAATCATTTCAGGGAATCTTTCCTCAACCACCAGTGGTTATTATATTTGAGGAAATCACGGGATCCGGTCAAATGATTGGATACAGAATGATGCACTTAAAATGTATCCAGAACGTACAGTGTCTATTATAGACGGCAGTTCGACTTCACAAGCGCATGTATTTACACACACACACACGCACGCACACGCATGAATGCCTGTGCGGCAATGTGAAATAACGGCAAGCACACACACACAACTTCTACGGAAGACTTTATTCTCGAAACATTTCGACTTTAATCTCGAAACATTTCGACTTTAATCTCGAAACATTTCGACTTTAATCTCGAAACATTTCGACTTTAATCTCGAAATGATAGCTTTTTTTTTTTTTTTTTTTACATAATTTTTTTTTTTTACATACTTTTTTTTTTTTTTTTTTTTCAGATTTTTTTTTATTTTTATGTTGCGGTTCAGGGCTTCCGTAGAGTCCTGAGGTGGCTCTGACATTAAGTAATTATGAAATGATTAAAATACAAGAATATATGTAAGGAATAATTGACGACAGGCCGTTGAATTATTAGAAAAATAATGCACACCCGAGGTGGTAATGCGGTCACGACGCGAAGCGGAGTGGCCGTTACACCTCGGTGTGCATTATTTTTCTATTATAGACCTTATGTAGCTCCGCCCCTTTTCAGCGCTGCGCTCATTGTCTTTTGACTTCCGGTCTGTATTTTCACAGCGTTTTGCGTGTTTATTAATGAACGGCTCGTTTTAAAATCTTCCCGGTCGATTTACATTTGTTAAGTCATCTGCTTTAAACATTACAGTCCTCATGATAACTTTCGTTAACTTTACATTAAGTAAATCCACTTAAAAAGCTAATTACTCCTGGACAGAAATGCCATATAAATATACAGAGCGACCGCAAAACGGAAGTTAAAAGACAATTTTCCAAAGATGGCGGCGCCCTTGTTTCTCTGGTGCATAAGGTCTATACTACAGGGCTGTTGAATGCTTGAATCTGATTGGTTGAAGAACGTTCTAAGGTGTGCATTATTTTCAGGGAAACGCACAGCTAAAGTAGTTCCAGGCAGGTCTTGACCGCATTACAGTTCCATATCACTTCGCGTAGTTAACTGTAATAACGGAAAATAGGATACAATTCATAACAAGAAAAAACATGCAGCCCCATGCGCTTGATCTTCAATGTCTAGCTTCACAATCAATGGAAACATGCAGTTTAATTTTAATAAATAAAGTATATAGTCCTAGGCTATCTATAATCAATAGAAAATTAAACTGAATATAGGCTAAATAAATGGATAGTCCTGCAGCACGGATTTTTATTGCAGATAATATATAACAAATAAATACTTATTGATAGGCCTACTTGTTAAAATGGCTTTGTGTTTCATTTATTTGGCTAGTCTACTGTCATCTATCAATAATATAAAAAAGAATGAACAAATTAATTATAACGAATTGAATTAATAAATAAATAATAATAGCCTATTGACGCACATGCTTTTCTGTCTCATTATTGCAACATCTCTCTCTAATAACTGCATTAATAACTGCATAAAGCCGGGGACACACTTTAAGGCCGGTTATGAATGTAATTTGATACTTATGACTGATCATGCCCAAACGCGTGTTCAGCGCGTTCAGTCTGTGTTCAAAGTCGGTGTTTAAAATCTGCTGCAGTCGATGAAAACAGTCAGAGAATGTCGCAGTTAGTCACTGCGGTCAAGTGGGCCGCGCGTTGAAAATACACGGTCAAGCCAGCCGCACATTTTTTTTAGTATGCGCGTCTATTTGTGTACTTACGGTATGGGTGCTGGAAGAGGCCAAAATTGATTTTAAGACGCATTTTCTGCTATTTTCCATCTTATTAGGACCTAAATAATGAAATTTCATGATTTTTGTATTAAATACGATTTTTATTTGTGTTTAATCTTTATTATTTTAATGTTTGTAGGCCTATATATGATTTACATTAATTATTACATAATTTATTCATGTTCATATTAATGGTAATTATTATACATCATTCTGTTTTTTTTTACATTTTCATGATTTTTTTAAGATATCACTTTTATATTTGTTTATTTTTTATTATTTTAATAATTGTAGGCCTATATATGATTTACATTATTTATTACATAATTTATTCATGTTCATATTAATGGTAATTATTATACATCATTCATTTTTTATTGTAAATTTTAATGTTTAATATATGATACATTAATTATTATACTTTTAATTAATGTGAATTCAATTTAAATACAATTATGTAAATTAAATTATTAATGTTAATTATCATACAATAATTGATTTGCATTTTTATTGCTGATTTTAATGTTTGTATATATAAAGCATTCATTAATTATTATACATCATGTATTAATGTTTGTTTGTTTATTTATTTATTTACTTACATTTTAAAGTAAATAACAAATATGACACAACAGACTTTTGGAGCCTTTTAATCTGTTAATTCTCATTGAATTGCCTAAAAACCTGATCTATGAAATATACATTCATACCTGATGTATTAAATATGATACTCAAAACACACACACACACACACACACACACACACACACACACACACACACACACACACACACACAGGCATTTTATATATAAAAGGTCACAGTTATGCTATTTTTTTACGTTCTAGCACTTACATAATGTCCCATTTTCAAACACTCATATGAGTGACCCTGACTATTACTGTATTTATTTTCATGTAATTTTACTGTATAGTTTTGGAGAAAAGTAAAGGCCAATTCACCCCATCATCAAAGTGCATTCTAGCACTTACACCATGTCCCATTTTCAAACACTTATAAAAAGTGTTCCTTCATAGGTTTGCTCATTCTTTCACTCGATTCCTGTTCAGAGTGACCCTGGCTATTACTGCTATCATTTTCATGTCATTTTACTGTATAGTTTTGGAGAAAATTAAAGACAAACTCACCTCAATCATCAAAGTGCATTCTAGCGCTTACACCATGTCCCATTTTCAAACACTCATAAAAAGTGTTCCTTCATAGGTTTGCTCATTCTTTCACTTGATTCCTGTTCAGGGTGACCCTGGCTATTACTGCTATCATTTTCATGTCATTTTACTGTATAGTTTTGGAGAAAATTAAAGACAAACTCACCCCAATCATCAAAGTGCATTCTAGCGCTTACACCATGTCCCATTTTCGAACACTTATAAAAAGTGTTCCTTTCATAGGTTTGCTCATTCTTTCATTTGATTCCTGTTCAGAATGACCCTGACTATTACTGTAATTATTTTCAAATAATTTTACTGTATAGTTTTGGAGAAAATTAAAGGCCAATTCACCCCAATCATCAAAGTGCATTCTAGCGCTTACACCATGTCCCATTTTCAAACACTTATAAAAAGTGTTCCTTCATAGGTTTGCTCATTCTTTCATTTGATTCCTGTTCAGAATGACGCTGACTATGATTGTAATTATTTTCAAATAATTTTACTGTATAGTTTTGGAGAAAATGAAAGGCCAATTCACCCCAATCATCAAAGTGCATTCTAGCAGTTACACTATGTCCCATTTTCAAACACTTATAAAAAGTGTTCCTTCATAGGTTTGCTCATTCTTTCATCTGATTTCTGTTCAGAGTGACCCTGACTATTACTGTATTTATTTATAAGTAATTTTACTGTATAGTTTTGGAGAAAATTAAAGACAAACACCCCAATCATCAAAAGACATTCTAGCGCTTACACAATGTCCCATTTTCAAACACTCATAAAAAGTGTTTCTTCATAGGTTTGCTCATTCTTTCAGTTGATTCATGTGCGGAGTGACGCTGGCTATTACTGTATTTATTTACAAGTCATTTTACTGTATAGTTTTGGAGAAAACTAAAGGCCAATTCACCCTAATTATCAAAGTGCATTTTATAGCACTAACACCATGTCCCATTTTCAAACACTCATAAAAAGTGTTCCTTCATAGGTTTGCTCATTCTTTCATTTGATTCCTGTTCAGAGTAACGTTGACTATTACTGTATTTATTTTCAAATAATTTTACTGTATAGGTTTGGAGAAAATTAAAGACAAACTCACCTCAATCATCGAAGTGCATTCTAGCGCTTACACCATGTCCCATTTTCAAACACTCATAAAAAGTGTTCCTTCATAGGTTTGCTCATTCTTTCACTCGATTCCTGTTCAGAGTGACCCTGGCTATTACTGCTATCATTTTCATGTCATTTTACTGTATAGTTTTGGAGAAAAGTAAAGGCCGAATCACTCCAATCACCAAAGTGCATTCTAGCACTTACAACATGTGCCATTTTCAAACACTCATAAAAAGTGTTCCTTCATAGGTTTGCTCATTCTTTCATTTTATTCCTGTTCATAGTGACCCTGACTATTACTGTATTTATTTTCATGTAATTTTACTGTATAGATTTGGAGAAAACTAAAGGCCAATTCACCCCAATCACCAAAGTGCATTCTAGCACTTACAACGTCCCATTTTCAAACACTCATAAAATGTGTTCCTTCATAGGTTTGCTCATTCTTTCATTTGATTCATGTTCAGAGTGACCCTGGCTATTACTGTATTTATTTTCAAGTCATTTTACTGTATAGTTTTGGAGAAAACTAAAGGCCAATTCACCCCAATCACCAAAGTGCATTCTAGCACTTACAACATGTCCCATATTCAAACACTTATAAAAAGTGTTCCTTCATAGGTTTGCTCACATTTTCATTTTATTCCTGTTCATAGTGACCCTGGCTATTACTGTATTTATTTCCAAGTCATTTTACTGTACAGTTTTGGAGAAAAGTAAAGGCCAGTTCACCCCAATCACCAAAGTGCATTCTAGCACTTACAACATGTCCCATTTTCAAACACTCATAAAAAGTGTTCCTTCATAGGTTTGCTCATTCTTTCATTTTATTCCTGTTCATAGTGACCCTGACTATTACTGTATTTATTTTCATGTAATTTTACTGTATAGATTTGGAGAAAACTAAAGGCCAATTCACCCCAAACATCAAAGTGCATTCTAGCACTTACACCATGTCCAATTTCAAACACTCATAAAAAGTGTTCCTTCATAGGTTTGCTCATTCCTTCATTTGATTCCTGTTCAGAGTGACCCTGACTATTACTGTATTTATTTTCAAATAATTTTACTGTATAGTTTTGGAGAAAATTAAAGGGAAACTCACACCAATCATCAGTGCATTCTAGCGCTTACACCATGTCCCATTTTCAAACACTTATAAAAAGTGTTCCTTCATAGGTTTGCTCATTCTTTCATCTGATTCCTGTTCAGAGTGACCCTGACTATTACTCTATTTATTTATAAGTAATTTTACTGTATAGTTTAGGAGAAAATTAAAGACAAACACCCCAATCATCAAAGTGCATTCTAGTGCTTACACCATGTCCCATTTTCAAACACTCATAAAAGGTGTTCCTTCATAGGTTTGCTCATTCTTTCATTTGAGTATTGTTCAGAGTGAACCTGTCTATTACTGTAATTATTTTCAAATAATTTTACTGTATAGTTTTGGAAAAAAATTAAAGACAAACTCACCCCAATCATTAAAGTGCATTCTAGCGCTTACACCATGTCCCATTTCAAACACTTATAAAAAGTGTTCCTTCATAGGTTTGCTCATTCTTTCACTTGATTCCTGTTCAGAGTGACCCTGGCTATTACTGTATTTATTTTCATGTCATTTTACTGTATAGTTTTGGATAAAAGTAAAGGCCAATTCACCCCAATCACCAAAGTGCATTCTAGCACTTACAACATGTCCAATTTTCAAACACTCATAAAAAGTGTTCCTTCATAGGTTTGCTCGCTCTTTCAATTGATTCCTGTTCAGAGTGACCCTGGCTATTACCGTATTTATTTTCATGTCATTTTACTGTATAGTTTTGGAGAAAACTAAAGGCCAATTCACCCCAATCATCAAAGTGCATTCTTACACCATGTCCAATTTCAAACACTCATAAAAATCATTCTATTATATGTTTGCTCATTCTTTCATTTGATTCCCGTTCAGAGTGACCCTGACTATCACTGTATTTATTTTCAAGTCATTTTACTGTATGGTTTTGGAGAAAAGACTAAATGGTTTTTATTTTTGAAGGCATTGTTGTGAAAACATACCATGCTTATTTCATATTTTATTTATTTTTTATAACTTATTTAATGTACAGTAGTTTACAAATTTACATGGAAATACATCATATATACAATGCCTTCTTGCATTTTATGTATTATTGTCATTTTAATTTAGTGAAAACCTTGTTTTTAACTATAAAAAAATATATTATGTTCATCATCCATCCATTTGAGAAGTCCTTTTTTTGTCCATGGTTACTTATTCCTCACCTTTAGTTTAGTTTCTTATGTCTACATTTTATATCCCTGTCAGTTTAGTCTTTTGTTGTTGGTTGTTGTCTTTGTTTATGATGATTATGTCTGCAAAGCTGTTTTTTTTATTTTTTTATTTTTTTTACCTTAATCTTCAGTCTATTGAATCTGTTCAAATGGAATTCCTCATTTCCCCTCCTCCTTGACAGAATCATTACAGTTATATGGTATTGAGATGAACTATAAAATGATCTTTCTAAATGAAAATCCACATACAGCAAGTGACAGGTCACAGAGAAAGAGAAAGAGAGTTGATAATACATACAACTGTCATTCTAATTCAAATTCAATTCAACGTCCTGTGGGGCGGAGTAAATTCAATTCAAATTCCAATTTCTGAATTGCATGGAGGCTAATTCTGAAATTCTGAATTTTGCACAAGCCTGTCAGAGGAAGGTGTCAGGAAGGCTGTCAAGAGGAGGTTGCTTGGGCCAGTGAGAGGAAAATAACACAACTTGTTCCATCTCTTCCTAATTTTAGCATCATAGTGCATGAAGGCTCAATGGGGAACGCATTTCTGCAGGGCCCAGGGCCAGCTGTGGCCAGAGTCTTTGTTCGAGGGATGTCCACTCAGACGAGAGAAGAAACAACTGGCTTGGAATGAGTCCAGAGGGGCAACCGACGTGGCTGTGCGGCCCTGAAGTGGTCCGAAACAACTGGCCAGCTGGAGATGGAGTCTCCACTGTATCTGGACTGGAGGCTGTTGTGAGGCTTGTGAGCAGCACGATAGAGCTGGCGGGCGAGTTGAAACATGCAAGGGGAGCGCAGCTCGACAGTCGTGATGTTGTCAGAAACAGTACAAGCTCGCTGAGCAGCGGTGTCTCGAAGCGAGGGACTGTAAGCAACTCGAGGCAACAAATGCCAATGCAGTCTGAGGGCTCCCAGAGCTCTGTTATTGCATGCCCTTTATACGTGGCCCCTCAGCCAACATTTGGAGGACACTTGTTCCAGGAGCCACTAGCCCGGTTGGCCCACTAGATTGATCGGTTGAATCGATTGCTCCTGTCTGCCTCGCTGCCTGCTGTGAGTGTGTTTGCTTCGGTGCTGTAAGCTCCGTCTTAGCCTCGTATTTCCTTGTTTTGAACCATCATTTACTACAATTTCTAGTTGTTTATACTACTACTAAATACAGCTTACCCAACATCTCAGATTAACCTTACATCGCTAGCTTCCGTTACTACTAGCACAACACGCTAGTAATTCGCTAGCCTGTTAACGCGCCACCCGTGCGCTCAGCTATTTTTATTTATTTATTTTCTCTCGCGCGCCCGCGCCTTTGAGTTCATAAAAAGCTCAGGTGAGTAAGAATCACTCAACAAACACGGTGAGTAATGTCTTGTCCTGTTATTGTCACCTGCACTTCATGTCACATGTTTAGCATAGCCTTCTCTGTTGGCAATATAGGATTTATATGTGATAAATGCAAGGAGACAGTTAGGCTCACAGAGAAGATTTCAGAACTAGAAACACGCATTCAAACATTAATTGAGGATAGTAAGAGTGCTAGAGCTTTAGATACTATTTTGGATGTGCCTAGCATAGTGAACTGTTTACATGATTCGGTTCCAGCTGAATTAGTGCCTGAGCAGCCGGGCAAATGGGTGACAGTGAGGGATCGCTCTAGTCGCGGATCAAAAAAACACTCTTCCGTTCCGATTACCATAACAAATCGATTTGCCCCGCTCAGTGAAACACCCACTGAGAATGATTGTGCCCTAGTTATTGGCGATTCTATCACACGGAACGTGAAAATAGAGACACCAACCACCATGGTCACATGTTTGCCGGGAGCCAGAGCGCCTGACATCAAAGCAAATTTAAAAGTGCTGGCTAATGCTAATCGTAAATTCTCTAAGATCATTATTCACTTCGGCACTAATGATGTTCGACTCCGCCAGTCGGAGATCACCAAAATTAATATTAAAGAGGTGTGTGAACTCGCAAGTACGATGTCAGGCACTGTAATTTGCTCTGGCCCCCTTCCTGTTCGCAGGAGTGATGAGATAGTTAGTAGATTGTGTTCTCTTAACGGTTGGCTGTCTAAGTGGTGTCCGCTTAATAATATAGAATTTATAGACAATTGGAAAAGTTTTTGGGGCAAACCTGACTTGTTGAAAAGAGATGGTATTCATCCCTCCTGGGATGGTGGTGCTCTTCTCTCTAGTAATATGGCACATAGTCTTAGAGCTCAAACATGACAATCTGGGGCTCAGGTCAGGAAGCAGACAGACTGGCTAAACCGACTGTCTGCTAGCGGCCTCGCGTCACCCAGGTCAGATAAATCCCATCACATAGAGCCTCTTTCACCTAGATATCATCATAGAGACTGTGTCTGTTCCCCGAATTTGGAAATCCAAAAACCGTTTAAACCCATCTAAGGTTAAAAATTTAATTGATGTTCAACAAAAAAAACCCAGCTACAATACAGATGAGCAAATGCTAAAGCTTGGGTTGCTGAATATTCGATCGCTTACTTCAAAAGCACTCATTGTTTATGATATGATTTCAGATAATAACCTAGGTGTGCTGTGTTTGACAGAAACCTGGCGAAAACCAAACGATTACATTACTTTAAATGAGTCCATTCCGCAAGATTACTGTTATAAACATGAGCCTCGTCTGAAATGCAAAGGGGGAGGAGTTGCTGTAATTTATAGTAATATTTTCAAAACCACTAAGAAATCAAGTTTTAAATATAATTCTTTTGTGTTAGTGTTAGTACTTAATGTAAAAATATATAGTATAAATGATAAATCACGTTTGAGATTTGTGCTGGCTACTGTATACAGGCCACCAGGGCACCATAAAGATTTTGTCAAAGAATTTGCGGACTTTCTATCAGAATTAATATTGACTGCAGATAATGTAATTGTTGGTGATTTTAATATACACATCTATAATGAAAAAGATGCATTGGGTTTGGCATTTAAAGACATTGTAAACTCTATTGGAGTTAGACAACACGTGTCAGGACCTACTCATTGTCGTAATCATACTCTAGATCTAATATTATGACACGGAATAGATGTTGATGCCGTTGAAATTCTGCAGCAGAGCGATGACATCTCAGATCATTATCTAGTCTTGTGTAAATTACATTTAGCCAAGGCTGCAAAGCCGACTCCGTGTTTCAAATATGTTAGACCTATCACTTCTGCCACTAAAGATTGCTTTATCAATAATCTTCCTGATCAGTTTCATCATCTCAGCATCCCAGATAGCTTAGAAGAACTCAATATTGCAACAGAAACTTTTAACTCTCTCTTTTCCAGCACTTTAGACACAGTTGCTCCGTTGCGCTTAAAGAAGATTAAAGAAAATAATCCAACGCCGTGGTACAACGAGCACACTCGGGCCCTTAAGAGAGCAGCTAGAAAAATGGAGCGCAACTGGAAGAAAACAAAACTAGAGGTATTTCGCATTTCATGGAAAGAGAGCTCGATTGCATACAGAGAGGCTTTAAAAGCTGCTAGATCTGCTTATTTTTCAAACCTATTAGAAGAAAATAAACATAATCCTAGGTATTTATTTGAAACGGTGGCTAAACTAAAAAAAGAAAAAGAAAGCTTCAAGCACCGAAGTTTCCAAGCAACACAGCAGTAATGACTTTATGAACTTCTTTACTAACAAGATTGATAATATCAGGGAGAAAATGTTAACTATGCAACCGTCTACTACAGTATTGCATCAGGCAGTGCATTGTAGTCTCCCTGAGGGAAAATTTGATTCGTTCGTTGCTATAGGAGAGGAAGAATTTACTAAACTCGTTAAATCATCTAAATCTACAACATGTATGTTAGACCCTATACCGACTAAGCTACTGAAAGAAATAATTCCAGAGGTCATAGATCCTCTTCCTAATATCACTAATTCGTCTTTGTCTCTAGGATACGTACCAAAAACCTTTAAGCTGGCTATGATTAAACCGCTTGTTAAAAAAACGCAACTTGATCCTACAGAATTAGTCAATTACAGGCCGATCTCGAATCTACCTTTTCTGTCAAAGATACTAGAAAAGGCAGTATCCTCACAACTGTGTTCCTTTTTAGAAAGAAATGATATCTGCGAGGATTTCCAGTCAGGATTTAGACCGTACCATAGTACAGAGACTGCTCTCGTTAGAGTCACAAATGATTTGCTCTTATCATCCGATCGTGGTTGTATCTCGCTATTAGTGTTACTCGATCTTAGTGCTGCGTTTGACACCATTGACCACAACATTCTTTTAAATAGACTCAAAAATGATGTTGGCATTAGTGGAATTGCATTAGCATGGTTTAAATCATACTTATCTGACCGTTACCAGTTTGTAGCAGTAAATGAATCGATCACAAGTTCAGTATGGCGTACCACAAGGCTCAGTACTAGGACCGTTGCTGTTCACTCTGTACATGCTACCATTAGGAGATATCATTAGGAAGCATTAGCTTTCACTGTTATGCCGACAACACTCAGCTCTATATTTCTTCACGCCCAGACGAAACTTACCAATTCACAAAATTAACGGAATGCATAGCTGATATAAAAAATTGGATGACTCGTAATTTTCTACTTCTAAATTCTGAAAAAACAGAGATTCTAATTATTGGACAAAAAACTTCCTCACGTAATAACCTAGAATACTGTCTAACACTTGATGGCTGCTCTGTTAAGTCTTCGTCGTCGGTTAGGAACCTGGGTGTGCTCTTTGATACCAATCTTTCACTTGAAAGTCACGTGTCTAGTATCTGTCTAGTATCTGTAAAAAATATATAAAAATATATTTTTCCATCTTAAAAATATATCTAAATTACGCCATATGCTTTCATTGACAAATGCGGAACAATTAGTTCATGCGTTCATGACCTCAAGGCTAGATTATTGTAATGCTCTACTGGGTGGTTGCCCTGCACGCTTAATAAACAAACTACAGCTAGTTCAAAACGCAGCAGCTCGAGTTCTTACCAGAACCAGGAAGTATGACCATATTAGCCCGGTTCTGTCAACACTGCACTGGCTGCCTATTAAACATCGCATCAATTTTAAAATATTGCTGATCACTTACAAAGCACAAAATGGTTTAGCTCCGCAGTACTTGAGCGAGCTCTTAACGCATTACAGTCCTTCACGTCTATTGCGATCTCAAAATTCCGGCCAGTTGATAATACCTAGAATATCAAAATCGACTGCTGGCGGTAGATCCTTTTCCTATTTAGCACCTAAACTTTGGAACAGTCTTCCTACCATTGTCCGGGAAGCAGACACACTCTGTCAGTTCAAAGCAAGATTAAAGACACATCTCTTTGACCTAGCATTCACATAATACATTATAGACTTCTACAGTATAATTCAATGTTAGGCTGCATAGATTAGGTCAGCTGGAACCGGGAACACTTCCCATAAATCCTGATGTACTCGTTACATCATAAGAAGAATGGCATCTACGCTAATTTTAGTGTCTTTGTTTATCCCGAGGTTTTCCCGCAGCCTGCCGGATCCAGGCCGTATCCAGATCTGATGAAGGACCTGCGCCTGGACCCGATGACAATGCAGTGCTGAAGTACCAACTAGTCTCTCCCCTATGGAGGATCCCTTTACTACTCTACAGATAAAGCGTCGTCGGGAAACTCAATTCGCGTATCTACCCCGAAAATAAAATAAAATTCTGTATCAAAAATTATAAGGAAACACCAGTACTTTGTTTATCTAGGTTTGTAGGGAATTACAAACCTGCGCACATATATTCAAATGCACATAACTATAGAACCAATTCTTAATGCGCATGTGAACGCCATCAGCGTTTCTCACAGGTTCGCGTCTAAAGTCTGTGTAGAGAGAATGGTGTCGTCTTGGCGGCCCCTAATTTATTAACAAATGATTGTTGTGACGGAAGCGAATCAATCAAAACTAACTTTAGCTTTAGATTATTCTTTACCAGTTGACCTGAAGACCCAACTGGCTATGGAGCACTCTAAGGGTAGGACCATGTACTGATACTTTGTATCTTTGAACGCAAAAACACAGTAAGTCTGTGGAGCAGAAGGAGAGAGATCTGAAGTACACGTCTTTCAGGTCGAACGCTGCAGACCAAGCTTGAGGACGGGGCATTGAAAATGCAACTCTGCGTTTACAAGTGAACAGAGGCTTTTGAAAAAGGGCCCGTATCAGTAAGGGCCCGTATCAGTTGGCACAGAACCAAGATGGTCATAACCCACACCCACCACATAATAAGGTTACAATGAAGTACGGGCTCTGAAGCCAAACTCCATACAGGCTGGAGGGAACGGCTAGCACGCGTCCTTTCGCCAGTAGGACTGCAGCACACACACACAGGACAGGAGCTCTGCTCAACACCTAGGTGTGATGGTTCTTACTAAAAAATCTTTTAGGAGCATTTCTGCTCAACACCTAGGTATGATGAATATCACTGAGCCTGGGCGGAAGCCGAGCGAAATGAATCACAAGCTGGGTCTGAAGGTACCGAATGGGGCCAGGCTGGGCATCGGTTGGAAGCGTTTTAGACTTCGACAAAACCGGACCAGGGGCCAGGGAACCACAGACGTACCGAGGTGGGGCAGCGAGGTGGAGGACAGGGATCTGGCTCGAGAGGCCCGAAGGCAGCCCGAAGCGTTATTTGAGTGTGTGGGGGAACAAATACCTGACTCCTGGTGGCAGGGTGGCAGCAGAGGCAGGATGTGGCAGGACCGGGGCAGGATGTGCCGGATGGCCTCCGTCTGCGCTTGGGCGGCAGAAAACTGCTACAACCTGGTAAGCTCTCTATGCACTTCGGGGAAAGAAAGTCACTGGGGCAGCGAGCAGAGAACCAGCGCGGCCCGTCCCGAGATACCAATCATCCATATTTGCAGTGAATAGTCAACCGAGACTGTTCAGGACACGGTGAAAGATTACAGTCGAGCCCAACAGCCTCGGCAGCCTGATTCAGCCTAGCTGATGTTTCTGGATCTGGCTCGGGCAACGTTACACTCCTAGAGGGAGACAACGCTGCCGAGTCATCATTTCCAAAGGTCAGCTCACCCTCCGATGCTGCAATCGGCATCCTGTGCCCTGGAGAGGCCCGAATGAAACAGCTGGTCCATTACAGAGGGACCAGTGTGCTCAACGAGGCTCCACTGTCTGCGATGTGATAGAGGAGTGAGGGGCCCACAGGGATTGGTATCCGAGCGGGGTAGCCTCACTATGATCCTCTGATCACCCATCCCACACGGCGCCGTAGCGGGGCGAGGCGTGGTAATGGGTACTCCGGCTTCACGCATGAAGGTGAGTCTCGATCTCAACACCATGATAGTCATATCCTCACAATGAGAACATAAACTATCCACAAAAGCTGCTTCAACGTGCTGAATATGTACATATATATTATTTACACAGATATAATACAAACTAGGGATGGGACGATACACTTAAACTCACGATACGATGCACCTCGATATGCCAGGGTCACGATACGATACGTCACGATACGATATCAAAAAAAAAAAAAAAAAAAAAATATATTACTGTATAACAACAGCTTATTATGGTGACGTTGAAGGTGGTGGTTCATGTTTGATGTGTTGGATGTGGTGTACGGAATGACAGCATGGCATAGCTTACACAGTCTTAAGGCCATTGCACACTGAGTCCGAAATTTTCGTATGCGTTTTTTCGTGTTCGTCAGCCTTAAAATTCGTCACGCACGTACAGAAACCCTGAGTCCGATGCGTATTTATTAAACCTTTGCGGAAAAAAATGCAAAAAATACTAAATGGATTCGTAAAGCAGTGAGGATGATTTCGTTGCCCTCTTTCTTCTTAAAAAGAGAAAAAGAAAGAGGAAAATATTGGGTCCATCCAATCCTGAGATTGCGCCGAGAGGAAGGAGTTTCACCTCCGTATCAAGGATTTGCGAAATTATCCCGAGCAATTCAAAATTTACCTCAGAATGTCAGTGGAACAGTGTGATGCTTTGCTAGCGATACTGGAGCCACATATTAAAAAGAAGACGACCAATTTCCGTGAACCAATCGATCCTGAACAGAGACTGGCAGTATGTCTAAGGTATGGACGGTATCGCTTGGTATGGACACACACACACACACGCGGCCGGGGGAAGCGCTGGGCAGACAGAACCGAACAGCTGGATTTTGTCGTTCGCTTGCACGGTGGCTCTGAATTGTCAAAACACCTTACTGGCTGTGGATGCGAAAAACGCAGAAAATCGAAAAGAAAAGGTGAAATGTGACGTTCAGAGATATGTCTTCCTCAGCATAGGTCTTATGATACAATTTCCGGTTTCTTCGTGTGGGAAAATCACGCATTTATATTACACTGTTTTCTATTGCAGGTGCTCACCGAGACTGGGGTTCGAATCCAGCTAAAGCCAACTTTTTGTAATATTTATTATTGAATTAAATAAGCATTCTTTTTGAATGCATACTGTTCCAGTGTCAATAAAATATACATATTTTATTACATATCCGTTCCCCGGATATCATTTTTTTTTTCATTTAGTTTTACCCTGCTTGATCAGCAGATGGTGCTGCCAGCCTGCCACCATAGACTGTATGTCTGCCCCATATACATACACACACATATAATACACTAAATTATTTATATACTACGCAAATCATGCAGCAGTGCCATCTATCTTTATTTCGCGATCCATTTTTTTCTACCTCGATGCGTTTCGTCACGTTTTGTATCGCGATATTTCGTCAAACGATATTTCGTCCCATCCCTAATACAAACACGTGATACAACCATTGTGATCGTCCATATGGGGGGACAGGGAATGATCACATCCAAAAATTACATGTAAATAAATACAGTAATAGTCAGGGTCACTCTGAACAGGAATCAAATGAAAGAATGAGCAAACCTATGAAGGAACACTTTTTATGAGTGTTTGAAATTGGACATGGTATGAAGTGCTAGAATGCACTTTGATGTTTGGGGTGAATTGGCCTTTAGTTTTCTCCAAATATATACAGTAAAATGACATGAAAATAAATACAGTAATAGTCAGGGTCACTATGAACAGGAATAAAATGAAAGAATGAGCAAACCTATGAAGGAACACTTTTTATGAGTGTTTGAAAATTGGACATGCAAGTGCTAGAATGCACTTTGGTGATTGGGGTGAATTGGCCTTTACTTTTCAACAAAACTGTACAGTAAAATGACTTGGAAATAAATACAGTAATAGCCAGGGTCACTATGAACAGGAATAAAATGAAAATGTGAGCAAACCTTTGAAAGAACACTTTTTATAAGTGTTTGAATATGGGACATGTTGTAAGTGCTAGAATGCACTTTGGTGATTGGGGTGAATTGGCCTTTACTTTTCTCCAAAACTATACAGTAAAATGACTTGAAAATAAATACAGTAATAGCCAGGGTCACTCTGAACATGAATAAAATGAAAGAATGAGCAAACCTATGAAGGAACACTTTTTATGAGTGTTTGAAAATTGGACATGTTGTAAGTGCTAGAATGCACTTTGGTGATTGGGGTGAATTGGCCTTTACTTTTCTCCAAAACTATACAGTAAAATTACATGACAATGATAGCAATAATAGCCAGTATCATCTTGAACAGGAATCAAGTGAAAGAAGGAGCAAACCTATGAAGGAACACTTTTTATGAGTGTTTGAAAATGGGACATGTTGTAAGTGCTAGAATGCACTTTGGTGATTGGGGTGAATTGGCCTTTACTTTTCTCCAAAACTGTACAGTAAAATGACTTGAAAATAAATACAGTGATGGCCAGGGTCACTCTGAACATGAATCAAATGAAAGAATGAGCAAACCTATGAAGGAACACTTTTTATGAGTGTTTGAAAATGGCACATGTTGTAAGTGCTAGAATGCACTTTGGTGATTGGAGTGATTCGGCCTTTACTTTTCTCCAAAACTATACAGTAAAATTACTTATAAATAAATACATTAATAGTCAGGGTCACTCTGAACAGGAATCGAGTGAAAGAATGAGCAAACCTATGAAGGAACACTTTTTATGAGTGTTTGAAAATGGGACATGGTGTAAGCGCTAGAATGCACTTTGATGATTGAGGTGAGTTTGTCTTTAATTTTCTCCAAACCTATACAGTAAAATTATTTGAAAATAAATACGGTAATAGTCAACGTTACTCTGAACAGGAATCAAATGAAAGAATGAGCAAACCTATGAAGAAACACTTTTTATGAGTGTTTGAAAATGGGACGTTGTAAGTGCTAAAATGCACTTTGGTGATTGGGGTGAATTGGCCTTTACTTTTCTCCAAAACTATACAGTAAAATTACTTATAAATAAATACATTAATAGTCAGGGTCACCCTGAACATGAATCAAATGAAAGAATGAGCAAACCTATGAAGGAACACTTTTTATGAGTGTTTGAAAATGGCACATGTTGTAAGTGCTAGAATGCACTTTGGTGATTGGAGTGATTCGGCCTTTAATTTTCTCCAAAACTATACAGTAAAATGACATGAAAATGATAGCAGGAATCGAGTGAAAGAATGAGCAAACCTATGAAGGAACACTTTTTATGAGTGTTTGAAAATGGGACATGGTGTAAGCGCTAGAATGCACTTTGATGATTGAGGTGAGTTTGTCTTTAATTTTCTCCAAACCTATACAGTAAAGTTATTTGAAAATAAATACAGTAATAGTCAACGTTACTCTGAACAGGAATCAAATGAAAGAATGAGCAAACCTATGAAGGAACACTTTTTATGAGTGTTTGAAAATGGGACATGGTGTTAGTGCTATAAAATGCACTTTGATAATTAGGGTGAATTGGCCTTTAGTTTTCTCCAAAACTATACAGTAAAATGACTTGTAAATAAATACAGTAATAGCCAGCGTCACTCCGCACATGAATCAACTGAAAGAATGAGCAAACCTATGAAGAAACACTTTTTATGAGTGTTTGAAAATGGGACATTGTGTAAGCGCTAGAATGCACTTTGATGATTGGGGTGAGTTTGTCTTTAATTTTCTCCAAAACTATACAGTAAAATTACTTATAAATAAATACACTAATACTCAGGGTCACTCTGAACAGGAACCGAGTGAAAGAATGAGCAAACCTATGAAGGAACACTTTTTATGAGTGTTTGAAAATGGGACATGGTGTAAGTGCTATAATGCACTTTGATGATTGAGGTGAGTTTGTCTTTAATTTTCTCCAAACCTATACAGTAAAATTATTTGAAAATAAATACAGTAATAGTCAACGTTACTCTGAACAGGAATCAAATGAAAGAATGAGCAAACCTATGAAGGAACACTTTTTATGATTGTTTGAAAATGGGACATGTTGTAAGCGCTAGAATGCACTTTGATGATTGGGGTGAATTGGCCTTTAATTTTCTCCAAAACTATACAGTAAAATTATTTGAAAATAATTACAGTAATAGTCAGGGTCATTCTGAACAGGAATCAAATGAAAGAATGAGAAAAAACCTATGAAGGAACACTTTTCATAAGTGTTTGAAAATGGGACATGGTGTAAGCGCTAGAATGCACTTTGATGATTGGGGTGAGTTTGTCTTTAATTTTCTCCAAAACTATACAGTAAAATGACATGAAAATGATAGCAGTAATAGCCAGGGTCACCCTGAACAGGAATCAAGTGAAAGAATGAGCAAACCTATGAAGGAACACTTTTTATGAGTGTTTGAAAATGGGACATGGTGTAAGTGCTAGAATGCACTTTGATGATGGGGTGAATTGGCCTTTACTTTTCTCCAAAACTATACAGTAAAATTACATGAAAATAAATACAGTAATAGTCAGGGTCACTCATATGAGTGTTTGAAAATGGGACATTATGTAAGTGCTAGAACGTAAAATAAAATGGCAAAACTGTGACCTTTTATATATAAAATGCCTGTGTGTGTGTGTGTGTGTGTGTGTGTGTGTGTGTGTGTGTGTGTGTGTGTTTTGAGTATCATATTTAATACATCAGGTATGAATGTATATTTCATAGATCAGGTTTTTAGGCAATTCAATGAGAATTAACAGATTAAAAGGCTCCAAAAGTCTGTTGTGTCATATTTGTTATTTATTTAAAATGTAAGTAAATAAATAAATAAACAAACAAACATTAATACAAGATGTATAATAATTAATGAATGCTTTATATATACAAACATTAAAATCAGCAATAAAAATGCAAATCAATTATTGTATGATAATTAACATTAATAATTTAATTTACATAATTGTATTTAAATTTAATTCACATTAATTAAAAGTATAATAATTAATGTATCATATATTAAACATTAAAATTTACAATAGAAAATGAATGATGTATATTAATTACCATTAATATGAACATGAATAAATTATGTAATAAATAATGTAAATCATATATAGGCCTACAATTATTAAAATAATAAAAAATAAACAAATATAAAAGTGATATCTTAAAAAAATCATGAAAATGTAAAAAAAAAGAATGATGTATAATAATTACCATTAATATGAACATGAATAAATTATGTAATAATTAATGTAAATCATATATAGGCCTACAAACATTAAAATAATAAAGATTAAACACAAATAAAAATCGTATTTAATACAAAAATCATGAAATTTCATTATTTAGGTCCTAATAAGATGGAAAATAGCAGAAAATGCGTCTTAAAATCAATTTTGGCCTCTTCCAGCACCCATACCGTAAGTACACAAATAGACGCGCATACTAAAAAAAATGTGCGGCTGGCTTGACCGTGTATTTTCAACGCGCGGCCCACTTGACCGCAGTAGCTAAACTGTGTGTCCCCAGCATTAGTCTGCTATCAGTGTGCAAAATAATGCACACCGAGGTGTAAAATAATGCACTCCGCTTCGCGTCGTGACCGCATTACCACCTCGGGTGTGCATTATTTTTCTAATAATTCAACGCCTGTCGTCAATTATTCCTTACATAATTCAACGGCCTGAAGTCAATTATTCCGCTTATAGTTACCACACCTCGAAACATTGTTCAGATTATGTATTTCAAGACGTTTGTAAAGTTGTTGTCATTAAAACGCTCTTGTATGTAGGACTAATTTCTTACGCATGTAATACCATGCCTCCGTTGCTAATTCCAAAACGTCATTTTAGAGTTAGTAACGGAGGTTTGAGCCACTGATAGCAGACTAATGCTGGGGACACACGACTAGCTGACACATTCTCTGACTGTTTTCATCGACTGCAGCAGATTTTAAACACCGACTTTGAACACAGACTGAACGCGCTGAACACGCGTTTGGGCATGATCAGTCATAAGTATCAAATTACATTCATAACCGGCCTTAAAGTGTGTCCCCGGCTTTATGCAGTTATTAATGCAGTTATTAGAGAGAGATGTTGCAATAATGCGACAGAAAAGCATGTGCGTCAATATGCTATTATTATTTATTTATTTATTAATTCAATTCGTTATAATTAATTTGTTCATTCTTTTTTATATTATTGATAGATGACAGTAGACTAGCCAAATAAATGAAACACAAAGCCTTTTTAACAAGTAGGCCTATCAATAATTATTTATTTGTTATATATTATCTGCAATAAAAATCCGTGCTGCAGGACTATCCATTTATTTAGCCTATATTCAGTTTAATTTTCTATTGATTATATATAGCCTAGGACTATATACTTTATTTATTAAAATTAAACTGCATGTTTCCATTGATTGTGAAGCTAGACATTGAAGATCAAGCGCATGGGGCTGCATGTTTTTTCTTGTTATGAATTGTATCCTATTTTCCGTTATTACAGTTAACTACGCGAAGTGATATGGAACTGTAATGCGGTCAAGACCTGCCTGGAACTACTTTAGCTGTGCGTTTCCCTGAAAATAATGCACACCTTAGAACGTTCTTCAACCAATCAGATTCAAGCATTCAACAGCCCTGTAGTATAAACTGTAATAGATAGACCCATAACATGGTGAGCACTTATGCATTTAATTTGTCTGCTACTTTTTGTCAGCCCTCCGTCCTGACTTTTGCACACTTTGAGGTGTTCCCTGGTGTTTTAATTAAGCTTTCAAATTCAGCACAACCTTCAAGCAATAACACTTGCTCTGCTGCGGAAAAAAACTGAGTGCGCACTTTGGCCGTGATGATCAGCCAATAGCAGCGTTGCTGATCAATGTTTCTACTATCGATACATATCCCCTTTTAAACCAACACATGAACGCGCAGTTATCTCAGATAACTCAATCCAGCTATAGGCCTACTAATCATATCCGGCAGGTGTGTTCGAAGAACCTAATTAGCCGGATCATGATTAGCACGATGATATTACCTTGGATGTCTCATTTGATCTCGGATGTTTTAAGCAACGTACGAAGAACGGACCCCAGGTTCAACAGGCTCTGTCAACTCAGGTTTAACCCAGAGTTTGCAATTAACTGAAGTGTGTGCACCTGAAAGTGGACTGAAACATGGAGAGTAATTTTAATTTAAAAGCATAGTTTAATATTGTCAACTAATATAATTATATACACATAATTAAAATTCATATAAAAAATTAGCAACAAAAGATGAGCAATTTTGTCTCACTATAAACTGCTTTAATTTGGAATGAGAGATACAGGAAGAGTATCTTTATTGCATCTTTACTCATAGACCAAGAATAACCCCGAATAAAATCTGCTTATTCAGCTGGTTAGCCATGAGGCGTAAGTTACCATAGCAATGAAACCCGCTAAAACCCATCCACCTTCTTGAGCCCAAAAAAATTAGTTTGCTCAAACTAATCTTGAACTTACCTGGGTAGAAACTGAAACTGGCTTTTTGCAATAGGCCACTGGTAATGTGACATAGGTGCACTGTGTAATTTTTAGCGGCATCTAGTGGTGAGGTTGCGAATTGCAACCAACATAAGTTACGGTGGATGACAGGAAAAAATGTCTTCGTCTGAGTAGCCAGTTAAGCAATGAGGTTTCTTTACAAAGACAAATTAAGAAATTAGGTTTACTTAATTATTCAGTAAAACGATATGTTATTGCTAATATAATTGTTACTTGTTCATCATTGTGTCAGTGTTTTATTCGCTGACTTTGGCTAGCTTCTTTGCACGAAGAACAACATAGTGACGAAATGCGTTTGTCTGTACAGGGGCCCGTTCTTCGTACGTCGCTAACTCACTTAGCTGGATTTGATTGTTGGCGATTTGGCATGATCTTGGATTGTTTGGTTCTTCAACGCTCATCCTGGACTTGCTGTCATAGCAACATGTGCGCAAACTTAAACCTGCTCGGGAGCAGGCTTATTTCATGTTAACAGGATTAGATCCCGGCTTCATAAACGGAGCTGATACGGGAAGTCCAGCGCAGCGCGATAGTGCACTTTCTGAGATATATATTTTTTCTCGTGATTCGTGAGATTGTCGTTTTTTTGTCGCTTTTATGTTCAAAAAACAGTTTTTTTTTTGTGGCATTTCCAAGCCACTTAAGACCCAATGTTGTAAAGCAGTTTTTTTTATTTATTTTTTTAGGCTATCATAATTTTTTATGAAGATCATACAATCATGACCATGCCGATTACAGATATGTCACTCAGGCTTCACTAACGTGATTGGTACCATATACTATATAGACCATAGACTGCCATCAAGGCCTCAATGAAGGGGATTATGTGAACAGAAAGGGGATTCACAATGTAAATGTGCAGCCCAGTTACTATTGTGATTCTTAATATTCCAGATTAGTAATATTATATCAAATAAAAAAGGCAGTTGACTAAAATCTTCCATATCACAAATGTGAAAGCAAAATGGCCAGGATCTGTGCATGACTTAAGCATTTTCAGAGTTTCACATTTATGCACATTATTTGAAAGTGGTAAGGAAAGTTCCACAATTAAATATCAAGCTCACTGTATTACATATACTTATGCTGATCCTATAACAGAACTGCATTTTTTCATAGGTGATTATGACATGTTCCTGCCTGCAGACAGGTGTTTTATGACCCCATTCCCTGACCCAAACCAGTTACAATGCAGCACCAGGACAAGGGCACACAATGAAATGAACTTTGGCTAAAAGGGAAGATTTCAGTGTCTGAAAAGTCTGAGGGTTGCACCTGACAGGGCCTGTGACATTGTTGCATGTGCCATATTACACAACATTGCCACAAAAAAAAAAAAAAAAAAAAAATACACTTTTCATTAATTGTTTAATAAAAGACAAATATGCTTAGTTCCTTGAGTTTTATTTCAATTGTTCTTTGTAAAGAAAAGCCAGTGGTCAAGTGCCTGCAACAAGAGATATTAGACACATGCCTCATGCAACAAATGAAAAGGAAAAGTTGGCTATACACTGCCCACCTGTAGGCCTATATCTCCTCTGTCTGTGCAGACTCTTCTGTAGGCCTTTCTGTAGATGTGGAATCCTGCAACTTATATTGCAGCCATAAAGCATACAAGTATAAATTAAGTAAAGTTATTTATGCACTTGCAGGTAGGCTAGTTCCTCCATATGACAGTTATCTGAGAGGCTTTATTCACTGTCCAGTGCAATGGAAACAAATAGACATTACAAAGTCTTATACTTTCTTTCCTTTGGAAAGTTAGAAAATGTCCACTTACTGCACATATTTCAGCCACCACTTTCTTGGGAACAGACACAAGTGTTGGTGTATTATGTAAAAGTGCACAAAAGAGAAAAACACAATGTCATTACAGTGAACTACACTCGGGAAAAATGTGATCAATAACTCATGGCAAAATATTTTTACATTAACATAAGTTTATCAGTTTTCACTTTCACAAGTCAAAGCAATTTATCATTACTCAAGATTTAACAGTTGAAATGACTATACGGCCTTAATTTAATGCAGCAAAAACGATTTTACAGTGTAGGCTTCTAAGATCTTTTCTTTTCTTTTTTTCTCAGCCTTTTTCTTGGTTGCTTTTATAAACAGAACACCATTTATTTAACAGTGCCTTTTATAAAAGAGACTATAATATAACTAAAAAATACCATTATGTAGAATATTTTTGTACTTCACTTTTATTTGTTCCCATGTTCTAGTATGGTGACTGACAGTACAATGCACAAAGTAATTATGCAATTATTAAAATACAAAAATATAGGCTAATAAGTGATAAAAACATCTAACATGGCCAGTTCTAACGGATTTAAATTGTCTGCTACTTTTTGCCAGCCCCTGGCGTTTTGATTAAACATTAAAATTCCGAATAAACTTCTTGCTCTGCTGCGGAGAAAAACTGAGCGCGCTCTTTGGCCACGCTGAGCAGCCAATAGCAGCGTTGCTGATCAATGTTTCTACTATCGATACATATCCCCTTTTAACCAGCGCATGAACGCGCAATTATCTCAGATAACTCAATCCAGCGATACTAATCATATCCGGCAAGTGTGTTCGAAGAACCGAGTTAGCCAGATCATGATTCGCACGATGATATCATCTTGGATGTGTCATTTGATCTCGGATGTAATAAACAACGTACGAAGAACGGGCCCCAGGGCTACTGTAGAAACATGTCGGCGCAAAATAGCGACTTAACGTGTAAGGGGACCTTCAGTGTATGTAGATAGAAATGGCTCATTCTAAGGTAATAAAAACATAACGGTTCATTATGTAAGGTCTTAATACACCACTCAAAACATAGTTATGTACATGATATTGCATTTCTGTCAACAGATCCTCCTAAATACAATATTACACAATGCACCTTTAAAGGCAAGTAAGCAGATAACCTCAACTTTTGGTTCCAAAAACGGAGGTAAATTTCAGGGTATGCAAGTAGTCGTAGCAACTTACTTTCTGAACATAACCTTGCTCCGGAGCAGGGGGCTGTTCCATTAACCAAGATTAGAGTATAAGCCAGGCTTATTTCGGTTAGTCAGGCTTATTTTTGGTAGATTCGGTTTCATAAAGCAAACTTAAAATAGTTCAAACTCAGTTACCCTGGCAACTTATGCTGGGAAACTAGCCTGGTCCAGGGCAGGCTAACTGTCAGGCTAAGCCTCAGTTGTTACACAGATCCTCTAACACTGACCAATAGGAACACAATGATATTACCACTGACACTCTCTCATACCATTATTGGACTTTATTAACCACTATTAGTCCAAAAATAAATACACAGTATACAGAAAATCAACTTAAATAAGGCTACAATGATAAATTAGACAATATAGACCTATATATATATAGATAGATAGGCCTAAATACAATATATGTACTACAGGTTTTTTTACTGGCTGAATGTTTTGTGCCCAAGATTTAATTAGATTGTTTTAAAGATTTATGAATACATTTCTCTCTGGTTTTGTTTGGCAGCTGTAGTACATGTTTATGATTAGAAGAACATTAGAACACAATCTGAAAAAAGCTTTGTAAAGCAGAAGTTAAAATCACAAAATGAAAAATAAATAATTACAAAAGCAGAGTATAAATTTTAACTGGTAAGATGAATCTGAGCTTAGTAATTGACAATATATTAGCCTACATTTGATTTACCCCATTACAATAGTTATTACCCCTTTACAGTTATTGCTATCATAAAAATACACACAGGTTTAAAATTCTAAATAAGGCACATCTAATGTCCAAATAACAAATATTTTAGTATATATATATATATATATATATATATATATATATATATATATATATATATATATATATATATATATATATATAAATAATGTACTTTATTATGTCTTTCAATTCAAACACATTTAACACAATTATACAAATTGACAGTTCCTTTAAAGACATCATATTTTCCCCCAATAAATATTCCTTATTTTTCCTTCTACTTTTTTTCTTTTGTGATAATACCCACCAACACATAGCCTAAAAACACACATGATTAGAACAATAACCAAAAAGTACATAGACACTTTTACATATGATTTAAGGGGGAAAAGACAAAAAACAATAAATAAATAGTAATAAAAATTTAACATTAACATATTTATATCAAACTCGTATAATGACACATAATTCCTAATAGTTATTCAAGTAATATTATTTGAATATCAAATATTCAATATTAAATAAGTAAATAAATAAAATAACAAATAACTAGAAATAAAAGGGAGGGAGGGTTATATAAAAATGTAGTTAATGTAGGCTAATATATATTCCTTTATTTTATGGAATCTTCTTTGATTTTAGAGTTGCACATATCTTTTCAAAATGTATACATTTGCTCTTAATTTAATGTTATCCTCTCCATAATGTACTTTAGAAACTAAATCTACTCATTTAAAACTGGGGATTCTTGCTTTCTCCAAAAAAATATTGCATTAAAAGCTGTAATTCTCAGCATTCTAAATAAGTATACATCATCTTTATTAAGTAGCATAGGTCCTATACCCAAAACTATATTTTGTATCTTTATATATTTAGTTTCTTAAAAAAAATCTTCCCTGAATTTTAGGCTACTTCACTGAAGTACTTCTGTTCGCTAGAAGTTCACTGCAACTTATCCAACATCCTAAAGATAAATTATTATAATTAGAAGATATTTCTAGTGTTATAAAATATCGCATATTAATTTTCCAAGCAAAATTGATATTTTAGTCAGAATTATTGCGCTCCTATTTGGCGCGCATGCGCGCAGCAGCGCTCGTTCAATATGAAAATTAGCAGCAAAATGGATACATTTGCATGACTTTCGAACATTTACAGATGGAGAATATAACTGTAAAATGTCAGTTTTGAACTGAGGGGGGGGAAAACATGTCACAAACGCATAAAACAGCACAAAATATACGCTGTTTGATGGTGGATCGATTTGATCCACGATCGACCTCTAGGGCTGCTTAAGAAACGCGTGCACACGCAATTATCTAGACTAGATAAACCTGGATCAAATAAGTGAGATTGCGTGAGCTTCAATTACCTTTTATGGAACCACTTTAGCCCCAACTCATTTGTTAGGCTCATTCAAGTCCGGTTTTGGAGTTTAATCCCCGCTTTTCTATGGAATTAATTTTGATCCAATAATAATGAACGTAACTTTTCAAGAAACTAATTAAAATATAAATTGAAACTGAATAAAATATCTTTGAAACTGAAAAAGAATAAATCGCAGGCAAATTTTTTGACTTCGTTTTTAATACACTGCATGTTTTGCTAACTATTTCTCATATTGCGTTCGCTGATCTGAACTTACAAATGCGCTTCCAGAGATTCCATTTACGCTTCTGAAGTTTTCGTTTACGCTCCCAGAGTTTTCGTTTGCTGTTCTGACACATTTCTCTCGTGGGGGCGGGGCTAGTAGCAGTGTGCTCTTATTGGCTACTGAGTTTTTGATTGACAGCTTCTTCACCTGGAAGTGAAGACGTCAGTGCTGTGTTTATGTGTGGATGTGAGCGTCTGTAAGCGCAGCTTTCTATTTCATTTTAATGATATTAAGTTTATATCTGTATTTTTTTGCTGCTACTCTTGTTGAGATGATTTCTTATAGAAGGAATAGTACAGACGAATTATATCATTATCATTAGCCATCGTCGCTATCAGGATACTGGATAGCCTACTCGTGGTAAGTCAGATTTATTTATTTTTAATCAATACTATAGCCTACTAATACTATTTATAATACAGTACTGGCTTTTTTCAGGTGAGAGCCCATAACACTATACAGCTGTGTTGTCTTGATTTAACTTAGCCCAATCATAACATGACTTGTTTATCTACATTCGGTTACAGTCTTTGATTATATCCTACAATATATGTACTGTAGCCTACAGTACAAAAAGTACTGTATCAGTCAATGATGCCATTGGACCAGAGCGCTGTCAATCACTGCCTGATTCAACTTTGGCAATGTAAAGACTTTTTTACCATGCCAATAAAGCTATTTAAACCTGAATTTCTCAATTGCTGATTAATTTGCGATGCAGAGTTTTTGAAAGAGGAGAGAAACGACTTGACCACAGACCACGTCTCTGTTCATAATAATAAACACTCAATTATTTTGAAGTATCTTGAAAATTATTTAATTATTTTGAAATTATTTATTCTGATTACTTTTGTGTGATAAAGATGACTGATAGATAAAGCTATTGTAGCTGGTATGAGTAAATGCTTTTTCTGTGTCCATATTTGACTAATAATAATGCCAAAAATTGCACTTCAAATGAACATTTCTGAGAAAAATGTTTAATCTTTAATAGTCTTTAATAATAAATATATGTCCAAATTAAAACCTTAATACATGCAAGTAATTATAACTGAAAACATCCAGCAACTGGGGAATACACAGCCATGGATATGTTTATAGGGGTATACAGCCATCTACTGGTTACACAACAGTATTACATATGATAAATGCTGCATGACTCCGAGGTAAATATTTAGTACTGTAAAATCCCTTAAAACATTTATATAATTTGTTTGGAAAAAATATTGTACATCTGCAACTTGTTACTGTATGTGGGCGTTCAAAGTAGTTTGTATTGTTAGATTATAATACATTTCCTCTCTCATTTTCCAGGGAGTGGAGCAACTTTTCCATAAACAAAATTCTGATGCTGACACAGAGGATGGAGTGATAGTACCAGAGACCTGACTGTCCCTGTCAGAAAATAATCTTACTTTGTTCAGACACACCTTTGAATGACTGGGATCTTGATCTTCAGACACCTGATTTATTTTATTTTAATATAAACTAGCAAATATTTTAATTTCCTCTAGATTAAAACAAACACAGTTCACAAGAGGTTGCACTTTATTCTTATTAGTCTATGCTGATCTTGGATTAGCATACCAACAGAATATGAATGTTGAGGGCATAGTTCACCCAAAAATAAAATTCTCACTTATTTTACTCACCCTCAAGCTGTCCCAGATGCATTTTACTTTCTTTCTACAGATAAACACGAATTAAGATTATAAGGAAAGTAATCCATCTCTGCGAGTCCTAAAGACGCTTTAAAAAACACACACAGTGAGCGTGACGGTAATCCATGCAACCTCAGTGGATGAGTCAATGCCTTCTGAAGTCAAACAATAGGCTAGATAAAAGAAATACTAATAATGTAAACTGTTTTAACTATTAAAAATCACTTCCGACCAACTGTCTTACGTACATGGGTTACAATCCACTTGTATTATGGACTCACAGAGATGGATTATTTCCTTAAAAATCTTTGTCTATGTTTATGTGAAGAAGAAAGTCATATACATCTGGGATGGCATGAAGGAGAGTAAATGATGAGAGAATTCTATTTTTTTGGGTGGACTATCCTTGTACTGCTTGTATCCAGTCACTGCAGTGCTTTGTTACTTGTACTGCAACAGGAACTGCTCAAAGAATCATTGCAACATTTAAAATGTATATGAATTTTTAAAATGTATTCTGTATTTGTAATTGTGCATTTTGTATAGTAATGTATATCATGAGAATACTGTGCATTACATGTATATTATGCAGTTAATGTTTTGTGGATTCTGGTCTTTCCTGTCACAACATAATTGCATCCAAGACCTTCACTTCGATACTTGTGTGCATGCTTTAGTGACAATAAAGAATGTAAATTTAATTGAATTCATATTTTCAATTACATTAATTTAACTGGTTGTATAAGTCACAATTGAAATGGTTGATGATTGTTAAAATATATTTACAATTTTAAATCTTAGAAGGTAGTATTAATTAAATTAAATAACTAAATACAATTATCAGTTAAAAAAAATGGCAACAAGAACATTCTTTCTGTGACATATGTAATGAAATGCCCTTTGAGGTCTGTATCATCTCACAGCAGGCCACGATTGTAATTTTCATATTGTTTAAATTCCTCTTATTTAAGTGATAATTAATTTTGATGGTGTAAACGTATATCATGCTAACGATGAGTAGTGTGATGGCCATGGTTGCCAACCTTGATTACCTGGTTGAAGTTTGACTTTCTTGACGGCTGAATATATCACACACGTTTGCTAGTATTCTCTTTAAATTGTAACAGCTGAACCTAATCAGAGCCTAACATGCAAAAGAATCATCAGGAATAAACAAATATTCTCCGAAAACATTGGACACTATACAATATTTTAAGTATTATATACAGTACTTTAATGTACAATTACACCTGAATAGACTGAATAGATCTCTTGTGCTCCTAAAAGCTTCTGCCGACTAAGTAGCAGCAGCAGGTAAATACAGATAAAAATTAAAAAACAAACCTAACTTAATATCATTAAAATGAAATAGAAAGCTGCGCTTACAGACGCTCAAATCCACACATAAACACAGCACTGACGTCTTCACTTCCTGGTCAAGAAGCTGTCAATCAAAAACTCAGTAGCCAATAAGAGCACACTGCTACTAGCCCCGCCCCCACGAGAGAAATGTGTCAGAACAGCAAACGAAAACTCTGGGAGCGTAAACGAAAACATCAGAAGCGTAAATGAAATCTCTGGAAGCGCATTTGTAAGTTCAGATCATCGAACGCAATTTGAGAAATAGTTAGCAAAACATGCAGTGTATTAAAAACGAAGTCAAAAAATTTGCCTGCGATTTATTCTTTTTCAGTTTCAAAGATATTTTATTCAGTTTCAATTTATATTTTAATTAGTTTCTTGAAAAGTTACGTTCATTATTATTGGAACAAAATTAATTCCATACTTTTCTAAGCGGCTTTTATGGAACAGCCCCCAGGTTCTGTTCCAGATTTAGTTTACTTCAGTGGTGTTCAGCGCATGCGTGCCCTATTGGTGAGGCTTCAGTGGGCTTGACAGATTGCACAAAATATTATATATATATATATGTGGCAGGGTAAGGGAGCTCGTTTATTGGTTTATTAGAGGGTGGGCAGAAGACCAATGAGGTGGGAGCACCTGTAGTATTTAAAGACCTTTATTTTGGTGTCTGTTTACGTGGCTTACTGATTCCGGGCTTCCCCCCCTGGCATTTCCTTTCCCGTTCCTGTTATCCTCAGTTTTGTTTATAGCATTACTGGTGGCATAGGCATTGCGAGGGATGGTGGCCGTATGCGATCTCCGTTAAGGAGAACTCGGCAACTCTAGCGAACTCTAGTCACTTCTTCGCTGATTTTCCCTTTTGTTGTCGCATGTTTTCCCCACGAGCTCCCCCTACAGCTGTGGGGGGGCGTATATTTCACAACACGGACGTAAAAAACTCACTTGCGGCAGCCTCCTCCCCCTCTCTACCGCTGCTCATGTGCGTTTGTTATGATCGGAGCAAGCCAACTGTATCGTGTGGAGCTATGTCTACCGAGGTGGGTAATCTGGTAATACATCATACATGCGTGTGTGTTTATGTCGAATTGCCGTAAAGCAATTCGTGTTTCGCGCTCGCGCTCGTTCTCGTTCTCGCTTCTCACGAGACTTCCAATTTCTGTCTTACCGGGACGGCAGTCCCCAAGTTTCAAGGTTGGTTTTCCACCTGGGAACGCTGGGGGGAGCGGGGAAAGTCATCAATATCACCAGAATAGGTTGTTTAACCATCCAAATGATTTCTAGACAGTTTTATTAAGTTAAAAAAGTTACCAAGTTCTCCTTTAACATAGTGGGTGTGTGAGTGCTGGCTGGCTGGCGGATTGAGCTGCGGCGCATTGAATAACTATACACCAGGCGTTTGGGCGGTGTTTATCTGTTCATCTAAAAATCGGAAAGAGATGTACTGCTCATGCTAACAGTCAAAATTGCGGGTGTGTGAGTGCCGGCTGCGGCGCATTGTGAGTAACCATACACTGGGCGCTTGGGTGGTGTTCATCTAAAATTGGGAACGGGAACTTCCCCATCTGAAACCCTATCTAGTGGGAGGACGTTATAAAGAGATGCCGCTGTTGTTTTGCTTTTTGGGTTTATTATTTTGATTTATTTTGTTTTCTTTGGTTTTGGAATTCCAGCTTACTCTTCTTTTTTAGTTTTGTCGTGTGGGATTTAGTAGGAGTAATTTTGTTTTGTTGCTTTTTTGGGTTATTTTCCTTCACATGATTTCATATTCAGTTATGGTTTTCTTTGTGTAATTTATTGTGATAGTTTTGAGCTGGATTGTGTAGGTGACCAATCAGGCACTGCTCTCTGTGTAGCCCTATCTGGTCATGAGGCAGGAGCGTCCTTGATGTGCCATTTTTGTGTTTGTATGTTTTATTGAGTGTTTGTAGTATAACTGTCTCATTTAATTAGCAAACTAACAGTCTTTTGGGTGTCTCCAGGAGCCAGTAGGATTCAATGTGGAACGGGGGAGGCCGGTTGCCTTGACCTAGAAGCGTGTACTTCACAGTGTGTGATGTGTATTGGCACAATTGTCTTGCAGTGCTTTGCAGTCCGATTTTGGGGTGAATTTAAGTAGGGTTGGGCGACCTCTTATGTGTGCCTGGCCTGCCTTGTTCCTGTGAAGCCTGGCCCTGGAGAAGTGTTTTTCTGTGGTGTGTTTTTAAGGATGATTGTGATGTTTTATTAAAATAAAGTATATTTTGTATTGTGACCCCTGTCTCACTGGGTTATATCTTTGCCCTCGGTGGGTACTACTTACCTGTGTGTCCTTTTTTTTTTTTTTTTTGGAGTATTTCCCTGGCCCTCCACCAGGGTGGTGTAGTCTGATACGAATTTAAGTGTGATCCTATAAACTCCTTGCTTATAATATCGCCACATATAGTTATAAAGATATATAAAGCACTATTAAAACAAGGTAATGTTAATTTGATTATATATTGTCAGGGATCCACCAGATCTGCACACTCCACCCACTCGTTCACTCTGCCCGGAATACTGATTCACCACACCTGCACCTAATCATCACCTCATCATTCACTGCCTTTATATACAACCCTTCACCTTTTGTTCAGTGTCTGGTCTCGTCTTTACATGGACGCACAAGACTCATGGTGCCTTCACGTGCTATGGTAATTATGGTAAATACCAAAAGCCGACATGGAAAATGCACATGAACACCCCCTCATGTGGTATTTTCCACTGGGCAACTCGTAGAATATTTTGATGCACGAGTTGCCGAGATGAGATAACCTTTGACCTTTTCAAAATGGCGGAGAGCAACGCAAGAGTCGTGAATACTGTTAGCGGATAGTTTTTGTAGCCTATACAATGTTGTGTCATTAAAGTCCCCGTGAACCGGAAGTTGCAAACGACTTTTCTCCAGTGTTATGACGTATTTCCCAGTGAAAAGGAATATTGAACAGAGGGCAGGGTTTTACTCTAGCGCTCCTCCTCTCCATCTCTCGCTCATAGCAGACTAACGGTTTGAGGGGAGTGGTTAAGCGTTGCCCAAACCAATTCCTCAAACCTACGTCATCAGAGAAGGTCCTCCAATGCAGAGGGGAGGGGCATTTTCAGATTTTGATTAAAGATTACCATGGTAAAAAAATTTTTTTTTAAATATTTTCTTGCACGGATTAATTGTTCACCACAAGACTAGTAATATGCGCTAACAAAGTAAATAGGGTCAATTTTGATTTCATGGGGACTTTAACGATTGTAATATAATGCGTTAACACTCAATTTTCAACTTCGCCGCAATTTCCTTGGTTCATATTTAATCATTTTATGTCATGTTTTATTTTTTTTTAATTATTAATTATGTTTTAATAATCAGAATAGCACCACATTTACGTTTTTTTTTTGTTTTTGTTTTTTTTGTAAAGATAAAAAAGATACTCTACTGACACAGACCTTGCGGGTACTACATTACGACAACAAAAGCACTTGAACACAACACACTGGTAAATACCAGTTCACAAGTGGAAAATATCATCTTTTCCAGAGCACGTGAAGGCAGCATCACTACCTGTTATTTACCTGTTCTACTAGTGATGGCAAAATGAGGCTTCCTGAACCACTGAAACCTCACAGCCCATTGCTTCAGCCAAAGGTTCATTACTCAAAGCTTCATTCAGCATTGCTCACTAGTGACACCTAGCTACTGTGCAAAGAAATAGCAGACAAATTAATTCATTCTGAACCAGTGTCGCGCACCCCCCCCCCCCCCCCCCCCCACCCCATTTTTATAAAAATATATTTAATTTTTTTTTATAAATAAAAATATTTATTTATTTATTTTGTACTCACTGTTGATGTCTGTAACCTTTCATTTGCATTAATAAAAAGACATGAGCAGACATTTGTCCATTACTGTGTATAATATAAAATATGTATCTTTCTCTGTCTGAATTTACTTGTACAGAGTCACACACACAGTTAATTATTCATAAATTGTTTGGATAGTGACAGTATGAACAACAACAGTGACACTGTGTTGAGTGCAGTGCTTATGTTGGAGGGAGTGTAATAAAGTAAACTGCAACAGAATAGTCTGGAAGGAAGGATTACAATAGATTTTTATTGAGAAACAGAATTATTTTAAGTGTGTTGGGGTTTAGACGATTCCTCTTCTTGGTCAAAATCTCTCCAGCCTTGGAAAAGATCATTTCACAAGAAACAGAGGATGCAGGGGAACATAAAAATGCCAGTGCCAGCTGGTATAAATGAGGATATTGATGCTTCTGTTGAGCCCAGACAGGGGAGGATTCCCTCTTTATTGCTGGCTCCATTACCAGGAAAAAGGAAGAGGTCACAAAAAGCAAACAAATCCAAAAGGGCAATCCAAATCAAAAAGCAGTTCAATCCAGATCCAAAAATCCAGAGCAATCCAAATAATCTTATCTAATTGATATAACAAGACTATAATATAGCTAGGCCTGCTATAATTAATAATAACAATATACTATAACTATTCTAACCTGATAATGTAATAATATACAGCCCTAACACATATATGACACAATAACGACAATGACAATGATATTTATCTAACTCTCTGACTCTCTGACACTACTACAACTGCTTCTACTACTCCTGACAACACCCACAAGGTGGCGCGAGTTTCGAACCGCCTTTTATCCGGAACCGAATACTCAGACCGAACCGATGACGTATCCACACAAACTGAGGCCTCGTTTGTCATTAGTCACGTGATTTTCACGTTAACAACACAAGCCTCGAATCGCGGCTTCATCTGGCATGCCTACTTTTTCTCGACACAAGCTCCGACGCCTCGGTTCAAATGTCACATCACTATGTTCTACCAACCTGAGATACTCATCTTCATTCCGATCTACCATCTGCCTTCTCCGTTGATCATCTTCATCATCCGTTCTCCACTCTGGTTTCCACTCCACCTACAAATACATTCATATTACTATACAGCTAAGTTCCATCTTCATCTCAAGTTTGCATGACCTACTCACCATTACATCTGCTGGTTCCGTGCTTCTGTTCTAAATAAACATTGTTTATATTTACTCACCTGTTTGAGTCTTCTCTCAACTTGACATATATATATATATATATATATATATATATATATATATATATATTTATATAATATTGCCAAAGGTTTTGGGACATCTGCCTTTACATGTGCATGAACTTTAATGACATCCCATTCTTAATCTGTAGGGTTTAATATGGAGTTGGCCCACCCTTTGCCGCTATAACAGCTTCAATTCTTCTGGGAAGGCTTTCCACAAGGTTTAGGAGTGTGTTTATGGGAATTTTGACCATTCTTCTAGAAGCGCATTTGTGAGGTCAGGCACTGATGTTGGATGAGAAGGTCTGGCCTACAGTCTCCGCTCTAATTCATCCTAAAGGTGTTCTATTGGGTTGAGGTCAGGACTCTGTGCAGGCCAGTCAAGTTCCTCCTCACCAAACTTGCTCATCCATGTCTTTATGGACCTTGCTTTGTGCACTGGTGCGCAGTCATGTTGGAACAGGAAGGGGCCATCCCCAAGCTGTTCCCACAAAGTTGGGAGCATGAAATTGTCCAAAATGTCTTGGTATGCTGAAGCATTAAGAGTTCCTTTCACTGAAACTAAGGGGCCAAGCCCAACCCCTAAAAAACAACCCCAAACCCTTAGTCCTGTCACTTTAAGAAAGTACTCCTAATGTCAGCTCGTTATGTGTATAAAAGACACCTGTCCACAGAATCTGTATCTTCCACTCCAGCCTCTTCACCACCATGGGAAAGACCAAAGAGCTGTCAAAGGACATCAGGGACAAGATTGTAGACCTGCACAAGGCTGGAATGGGCTACACAGGACCAATGGCAAGAAGCTTGGTGAAAATGAGACAACTGTTGGTGCCATTATTCGGAAATGGAAGAAATACAAAATAACCATCAATTGCCCTTGGTCTGGAGCTCCATGCAGGTAAGTATGATCATGAGAAAGGTGAGGGATCAGCCCAGAACTACACGGGAGGAGCTTGTTAATGATCTCAAGGCAGTTGGGACCACAGTCACCAAGCAAACCATTGGTAACACACTACACCGCAATGTATTGCAATCATGCAGCGCCCTCAAGGTCCCCCTGCTCAAGAAGGCACATGTACAGGCCTGTCTGAAGTTTGTGTCACGGTTCAGGGTGCATCATCAGCTTCTGACAGTTTGCCAACGAACATCTAATGATTCAGAGTAGGCTTTGGAGAAAATGCTGTGGTCAGATGAGACCAAAATTGAGCTTGGCATCAACTCACCTTGTCGTGTTTGGAGGAAGAGAAATGCTGATTATGACCCCAAGAACATCATCCCAACAGTCAAGCACGGAGGGGGAAACATTATGTTCTGGGGCTGTTTCTCTGCTAAAGGTACAGGACGACTTCACCGTATTGAGGGGCTGATGGACGGGGCCATGTACCGTAAAATCTTGGATGAGAACCTCCTTCCCTCAGCCAGAACACTGAAGATGGTTCGTGGATGGGTCTTCCAGCATGACAATGACCCAAAAACATACCTCCAAGGCAACAAAGGAGTGGCTCAAGAAGAAGCACATTAAGGTCTTGGAGTGGCCTAGCCAGTCTCCAGACCTTAATCCTATAGAAAATCTGTGGAAGGAGCGAAACAAAGCGACAGCAAAGAAACCTTGAGGATTTAGAGAGGATCTGTAAAGAGGACTGGACCAAAATTCCTTCTGAGATGTGTGCAAACCTGGTGACCAACTACAAGAAACGTCTTACCTCTTTGCTTGCCAACAAGGGTTTCTCCACCAAGTACCAAATTATGTTTTGCTTGGGGATCAAATTCTTATTTCACTCACTGAAATGCAAATCAATTTACATATAATGTGTTTTTTCTGGAATTTTTGGTTGATAATCTGTCGCTATCCATTAAAATAAACCTACCATAAAAATGATTGACCCTTCATTTCTTTGTAAGTGGGCAAACTTACCACGATCAGCACCCCGCTCAGCACACAACACAACTCACATGGACATAGGAGTGCACGTCCCGAGCTAACACTGAACCGCACTCACCACAACAAGACACTAGGGCCCTATGTACACTTTGGCTGCATGTGAAATCGCATGCTTCCCTATATATAGTAGGGCAAAAATGTGATAAAAGTATGCCTGAATTCACAGTAGCCTACTCATAAAATATATAAAGTTATGAAATTGAACTTTGCCTTTAGCCAAATTGATTTGCTCTGGAACAAGTAATAGATTAATAAAACCAAAGACTGCCTATTTGATATACACAAAACGTATTATATCTTATGTTTAACCACTATCTTCGTATGAGCCAGAGGCAAATTCCCGAAGAATTGGCCGAGATAAAGCTGAAATGCAGTTTCTACACAGTCTCATCCCTGAAAAAGAAAGTTTCAGAGGACTACCTCTTGCGTTTTGCATTGCTAGGAATGTATCCATGGAGACCTTTTCTGGGAACACAGTAAAAAACGTTGGGTTATTTGTGTAACCCAACCGTTGGGTTACACATATTGGGTCAATATGTTGGGTTATTTTCAAAAAATATTGGGTCATTTTTAAAATCGTTGGGTAATTTCTAGAAATAACCCGACTGTTGGGTTAAATAGCCTGCGGTTTCTGCAGCGACGGTTCAAATTTTAACGGTCCAGTGACAGACAGTCAACACAGGAGCTGCTGCTGCATCCTGATTATGAAAGGTAAGTCATATAGTTTTTATGTATATATAACATTAAGTATTGTGTACTGAGACGTTGAATATAATTATTCTAAATTTGAATTTTATATTTTTTAAAAACGAAGTTCCCTTTAGACCGTTTTAATGATCTCCGGGAAGTGAGATCGATTGGAAATTAATCCTAGCTATCGCCGTTAGGTCGCTAGCAGTAATAAAGTAATTAATTATAACATTATACTAGCGAAACCGTTTACTACCAGTTACCTACTACAATAAACTAAGTAAGCCTTAGTCTGAAATCACTATCTAGCATTAACTTACGCCTGTTTTACGGTATTCGTGATAGCAAATGTCTTAAAGGGACTTTAAGCTGTCACAGCTGAAGCAGGTCTCCAGACTGGTAACGTACTTTTTTCGTACAGGTGCGACTACAATTGTCACTAAATGCGGAACGAAAGAGCTCTACTCATTTGAACCGTAGTGCACGGACCATTTATCAGCTCGGCCCAGCGGCGCGAGCTCAGATCGGTCACACGACACCACAACAGCGCTGTGAGGTAGTGAGAAGCGTTTGAATTCGCTGAAATCTCCGAGATGAAAGAAAGATGAAAAAGTGCAGATATTCCCAACAACATTGAAATGGGAAACATTGTGCAACAAATAAACGATTAGTTCATGATTAGTTAAAGAAAGTTGATGTTTTCCAATACACAGATTACCTTGATTTACTGTAGTAACAAGTTTTTAAGGACTAGTTTACTTTTCTGAAAATATTTATTTTTTTCTGCTTCATTCTAACACAGAAAGGAGTAAATGAAAGTATTAAGCTGCTGGATGACAATGGTTCTCAACTCTGGTCCTGGACAGTGTACAGTAGTACACATTTTGGATGTCTTCCTTATCTGGCACCGGTCTTGGAGTCCCTCTACTAACAAGTTGGTAAGTTGAATAATGATTAGAGATACCAAATGTGCAGTGCTGGGGCTACTAGAGATCCAGGTACAGATAATTACTTATGTTTTTTTTTTTTTTTTCCAGCTGTCTTCCGTAATTTCATTACAGTATTTTTTTATTTCAATGTAGTCTGAGCTGTTTGATGACTGACAATGATTGAGTGGCAAAAGAAAGCAAGAAGTCCTCACAGCAAAGTCGAGGAGTTCATGAGACACACACCACCTCAAAAAACTGCAGTGCGTGGAATTGATCCTCTGGAACAAAAACTATCGAAGAAATCATTAGAGAATATCCCAGACTTCACAGTTTTCTTGGAATGGTGAGTTTAATATGTATGCGCGTGACGTAGTAGTGGGAAGTTCGGATCATTTTACTAACTCAGATCTTTGAATCTCGTTCATAAAAATGAATAAATATTTTTTCAAGTCATTTTGTTAATTTCAGCAGAACGTATTTAAATGTTACATGTCAATAGCCAAATTCCCCAAACACATCAAATGTTGATCACATTTAGAATAAGAAAAAAATTGCAATGCAAGGAAGAGGCCAAATTATGAGAAACAGAAACGATTAATTTATTTATCTGGGTCTTCAGGCTATGCAGTCTGTTAGTTTACCCAATCTAAGCCGTTTGTTCATCCCGTGACATCCTCATAAACTGAGCTTTGCAGTCTGTAATACCGGATACAGAATTGATTAGTTCACGTTTCGAGTCTATCGACTTTGGGTTCGAGTCATTTCTTTCAACACGTGACAGCTACATAAGCTGAGCTATGCAATCGGTACCGGATACAGAATTGATTAGTTTATCTCTCGGGTTCGAGTCGTTCAGTTTTATGTCACGGAACTGTTGTTATCAGACTATATATATACACTCACCTAAAGGATTATTAGGAACACCATACTAATACTGTGTTTGACCCCCTTTCGCCTTCAAGAACTGCCTTAATTCTACGTGGCATTGATTCAACAAGGTGCTGAAAGCATTCTTTAGAAATGTTGGCCCATATTGATAGGATAGCATCTTGCAGTTGATGGAGATTTGTGGGATGCACATCCAGGGCACGAAGCTCCCGTTCCACCACATCCCAAAGATGCTCTATTGGGTTGAGATCTGGTGACTGTGGGAGCCATTTTAGTACAGTGAACTCATTGTCATGTTCAAGAAACCAATTTGAAATGATTCGAGCTTTGTGACATGGTGCATTATCCTGCTGGAAGTAGCCATCAGAGGATGGGTAAATGGTGGTCATAAAGGGATGGACATGGTCAGAAACAATGCTCAGGTAGGCCGTGGCATTTAAACGATGCCCAATTGGCACTAAGGGGCCTAAAGTGTGCCAAGAAAACATCCCCCACACCATTACACCACCACCACCAGCCTGCACAGTGGTAACAAGGCATGATGGATCCATGTTCTCATTCTGTTTACGCCAAATTCTGACTCTACCATCTGAATGTCTCAACAGAAATCGAGACTCATCAGACCAGGCAACATTTTTCCAGTCTTCAACTGTCCAATTTTGGTGAGCTCGTGCAAATTGTAGCCTCTTTTTCCTATTTGTAGTGGAGATGAGTGGTACCCGGTGGGGTCTTCTGCTGTTGTAGCCCATTCGCCTCAAGGTTGTGCATGTTGTGGCCTCACAAATGCTTTGCTGCATACCTCGGTTGAAACGAGTGGTTATTTCAGTCAAAGTTGCTCTTCTATCAGCTTGAATCAGTCGGCCCATTCTCCTCTGACCTCTAGCATCAACAAGGCATTTTCGCCCACAGGACTGCCGCATACTGGATGTTTTTCGCTTTTCACACCATTCTTTGTAAACCCTAGAAATGGTTGTGCGTGAAAATCCCAGTAACTGAGCAGATTGTGAAATACTCAGACCGGCCCGTCTGGCACCAACAACCATGCCACGCTCAAAATTGCTTAAATCACCTATCCCATTCTGACATTCAGTTTGGAGTTCAGGAGATTGTCTTGACCAGGACCACACCCCTAAATGCATTGAAGCAACTGCCATGTGATTGGTTGATTAGATAATTGCATTAATGAGAAATTGAACAGGTGTTCCTAATAATCCTTTAGGTGAGTGTATATATATAATATAGATCTTTATCAAAGTGGTTTGCCCCATCATAGATAAAGTTTAAAGCATTACCAACTCTTTAGTACCTCATCCATATGGAAAAGAACCATCATAACAGAAATTCTTAAATTATAAATTGAAAGAAATTAAAAAGCTATAATTTGAGAACAAAAATGTAGCATGTTACTGTTAAAAAATTTGTAACTAATTTATTTGTCCAGTGCTGTCATGTGACAAAAGAATTAAAGACTCAGAAAAATCAGACCCGAAGACTCGAGAGATGAACTAATCATTTCTCTTTCCGGTACTGACAGCATAGCCTCTATGGGACTGACAGGAAGAACAAAAGACTCGGACCCGAACCCGAAGACTCAAGAGATGAACTAATCATTTCTGTTTCCAGTACAGACTCGATAGTCCCGAGTCATATTAAAGATTCGTTCAAAATAAACGAATCATTCATGACCGACCCATCACTACAGTACAGAGAAGCAAATGGAGTGCATAATTGGATGTTTTTAAATAAACATTGACAAAAAACTATAAAAGTTTTAGGGCTGGACGATATGATATATATAACATTGATAGAAGTGATCACCCGGACTTATATTGTCGTTATATAAAGCGTTCACAGGCAAATTCGTTTTTTGTTGAAATCAGGCTCATATAAATATCAGGAAACAGGATTCCTGTTAAGGAATCTGGATCTTTGTTAAGTTGTAAGGAACACTATATTGAGTCCAACCTTTAGTTTAAACTGATCGTTTGAACTAATCGTTTGTTTTACTCACGTTTTCGCAGTTTCCCCTATTAAATCCAGTCACGCAACAGCTCTTCGGCGGGAAAGTGACGTCAGTGCATACCCTCTATATGTAAGGGGTGTCTTATTTTGGAAAATTGTTTTGGCTGTGTCTAAGTGCATATGAAATTAGGTTCACACACGTGTGGTATAGTTGAAAACTGTTTTTTTCTTGTCTTTCAAAGATGATCCCGGAGAAATGGCCTGACATCCTTCCATCATCGCCATACCTCACAAATGGAAAAATGGTGTGTCCAACATATGCTGAAATGAAGCGCAGCTTAAATGACATTTGGCCTGTAAGTAAAAGCAACACTATCAAATCAATTTTGATAAATTACACTGCTCTTCAGCTCATGTTCATCCAAAAAAAGAAAATTCTGTCATGATTACTCACCCTCATGTCGTTCCAAACCTGTAAGACTTTCGCTCATCTTCAGAACACAAAAGAAGATCTTTTAGATGAAATCTGAGAGATTTCTGTCCCTCCATTGACATTCTACACAACTACCACTTTCAAGCCCCAGAAAGGTAGTAAAGACTTCATTAAAGTAATCCATGTGACTCCAGTGGTTTAACCTCAATTTTATGAACCGACTATGTGCTTTGTGCACATAATTGTTGCATTCACGCTCTTGTCGTCTGCTCTCGCATTAACACAACACACATGCGTCGAGGTGCTCTCGTGAACATGCGTTTGAGTTTAATATGTTGTAAATAAAGTGATAAATTATGGTTAAGGGATAGAATATACTCGTGTCACTTCATAAAATTGAGGTTGAACCACTGGAGTAACATGTATTACCTTTATTACCTGGTGTTTGCTACCGTTCTGGGGATTAAAAGTGATAGTTGTGTAGCTGTCAATGGAGGGACAGAAATTTGTAAGACTCATCAAAAAGACCTTTATTTGTGTTCCGAAGATGAACGAAAGTCTTACAGGTTTGGAAAGACATGAGGGCGAGTAATTATTGACCGATTTTACATTTTTGGGTGAACTAACCATTTAACAGCAGGTGTAATGACTAATTAGAGTGACCATAATTTAATTCAATACAGCACTGCTTTGATGTAACTTTTTTATAATTTAACACTGTTGATGTTGTTACAGTGCATGCCCAACTGAACATTATTTATTCTTTTAAGGTTGGAGACAAGTGAGAAACAGTGAGACAAGCCCGGATCCACATGACTTGATGTGTTTCAAAAATGTTTTACATCTATGACATAAACTATTTCAAGACCCCTGCACCCATTTTGGGAGTTTTTGTAGCATGCAATATCTGGAGGAGGTCCTGCCTCATTAAGAACTTTGATCATCATCATCATTAGGTCCAGTAGTCAACATATGTATTTGTAGTTTTATTACTCAAGGTATGTTTACACTAACACATCAATGCATTCAGTGTACAGTGAAGACCTTTTAATAAAGTTGTGATTAGGATTTATTGTTATTAATTTGTGTATTCTGTCTATATTTGTATAGGTTATTGAATTAAATGTATAGGTTATTAGTTCTAAATTTAGTGTTCATTTTTAATTTTTGTGTGCTGTATGCTGTACAATTGTATGTATGCTATGTGCATTTTTGTGTAGGTTTTGAATGTGTACTGTTTGTACATAGGTTTTGAATTTATTATGTGTGTTGTATGTACACTTGTGCATTTTGAATTTGTACACAATTATGTATATTTACATTAAATGCTAGACTCCCAATACATAGTTTGTAAATGAAAAATATATTTGTTGAAACATATGTATTGTTTATACAAATAAACAATCTGTATTTGAAAACAATGTGTACTTTATTTATTAAAATAAGGTCATAAATAAAAATAAATATTTTTAACTCAACTGTTGGGTTATTTTAACCCAACTGGAGTTTAACCCAATGCATTGGGTTAAAATAACCCACAGTTGGGAAGGTGCTATACCAATCCACAGTTGGGTTATTCGTTGGGTTATTTTTAACCCAACATTTTTAAGTGAGAAGAATTATTTTTTCTGCTGTAAAGGGATAACGGGTGGAAGATGTATAGGAATAGGTTATGCCTATACAATTATTACTATCTTTCTTTCTTTGCCTTCCTATGGAACAATGTTTTTATGAGGCTTTATAACCATGCAATTGTTTAACAACTGCTGTTTGAAACACCATGGCCATGGCTTTAGGGACCTTGATGACAAGTATGTGATAGTGTCATTGTTATCAGTGTTTTCACAGCTCTGTGTGTGCAGGTCAGCTGTGATCCACGGTAACTTTTAGAGCATCATATCTGAATGACAGTGTGTGCAACTGCAGCTGATCATGCTAGACGCAGGGTTGCCAACTTTTCAGTTTAGCTCGGAGTGAGACTTCTCCGAAGGGGGGGGGGGGGGGGGGGGGATGGGGGGGGGGGCAGGCAGGGGCCACTTGTGCTTTTAGGGGGCAAACATTTAACATTCATCTTAACCTATTTTCAGTATTATTTCAAGTCATTTTTCACCATGTCATGCATGACTGCAATCTCTAGAAAAAGCTAATAAATAATATTTCAATTCAAATGAATGTTTCATTATGTTTAATTGTAGTGTGATATAATGATCAATAATAACACATTTTTAGCATCTAAGCACATCTAGGCACTTTTTTACACCTGGGGTGGGCAATATGGCAATTATATCACAATTTTTGTTTGTTTTTTCAGAAAAAAATCACGATTTTATCATGATTCTTTTTCATGTTGGTTTTACTATTTTGCATGTGACTGAGCATTACAGCCAAACTAATGTCCCTATTTTAAAAACAAAGCCTTATAACAAAATATAGGTAACAAAATATAAAATAAAAAAGAATGGCAGACATTTAGGTCAAAGTGGCGAAGATAAAATCTTTGTCACTATTTTCTTTGTTATTAAAAATTAAGAACAGAGATACATATTACACATACACAACTTAATATACAAATGAAATAAACAGTGCTTTATTTTTTCAGCTATAGGTGTATTTAACAGTAGAATTGAAGAAAGTAATTAAATGGACAAATATGAAAATAAAACACAACAGACTTAAAGTTCTCAGTCAAGAGCAGTGAATGATTTCCTCTGTGTGTTTTGTTGTTTTATTAACATTAACGGCATAGTTCTCCCCCCAAAAAGTCATAATTTACTCTCTTAAGTTGTTTTAAACCTGAATAAGTTTCTTTCTTCTGTTGAAAATAAACGTTATTTGAAAGAATGTCAGTAACCAAACAGTTGATGTACCCCTGTGACTTCCATAGTATATTTTTTTCCTACTATGTATGTCAATGGGGACCAGCAACTGTTTGGTTTTGGGTGAACTATCTCTTTAAGAACAAGCGGCAGCATGTTTATTATTAGGGCTACTGTCGACAAGCAGATTTTAATTAATTTTCTCTGTTTGCTTTCACTTTAGACATAACCAACTTTGTTTATGTAAACATTGTCTGTATTTGACAGTATTAGCGCAATATAAGACTCAAAAGATAACTTTTAGTCCAGTAACAGGCTTTTAGTGCATGTGCGCGTCGAGTGTACGCGCTCAGTAAAGCGCATATACAGCGCATCAGCAGCGAATGACATGTTTAACCGGCAAGGCTTTAAAGCACATGCAAATAATGAACTTTTGTGAACTGCAGTGTCCCGTTCCTCTGCGTTAACATTTGATGTGAATATACGTCGTGCTGCAGTGTAGCCTATAGATGAAGGCGCCGCAACCGATAAAATGCCGTGCCTGCCTCTCTGCCGTGCGTGCGCGCGCTATCGGTTGGTTTGGACGACAGTCTCTGTCTCGCATGCGTGCTCGCTCTAGGTTCTGGGAGATTTTTAACTAATTTGCGCCATAACTAGTGGTCCATCCAGTAGTTAAGAATTGTTTATAGTAATTCTGAAATTTAGTGCACATGAGTGAAAAAAAAAAAAATACAGCACAGAAAAATGTCTATTTTTGCGTGAGATTTCTTTGTTGAGCGTGAGAGCGTGAGATTGAGGCTGAATGCGTGACTGTCACGCGAGATGCGTGAGAGTTGGCAACCCTGTAAAAGCCACTTGCAAATGTTCAGGTAATAGGCCATAATTTACCTATACGGTGGATTCAGAGAGATAGTAACAAACTTAGCATAATGGTTTTATCTATCTATCTATCTATCTATCTATCTATCTATCTATCTATCTATCTATCTATCTATCTATCTATCTATCTATCTATCTATCCATTCATCCACGTTTAAGTTTCAACAAGCTGTCTGTGTTGAATGGGACAAGTTATAGGTGATAGATTAGTGATAACCTTGGTTAGAATGGGTTAAAAATTATAACAAACATATTGTTTTCTAGCAGAAGTGTGTTTATAAATCTGTAACTGTCAGTGAGTTACATGGCTGCTATCATATGAATCCTCATATTAATTGTTTGTTGTAACTTGTTTTAAGTCAAGAAAGCCTAACGTTTAATGAATAAAATATACGTCGATTTCTTTTTGACACACACACACACGCACGCACGCACACACACACACACACACACACACACACACACAATCTTTATTTGGTAGTGGGGCAAATCTGTTCAAATCTGAACTTGTTCGTTCAGTATCATGCAACCTTCTCTCTCTCAGTTTATTAGGCGGATCATATTGGCAGTGACAGTAGAATTACTTATCCAGATAATACAAGAGATGAACGTCTGAAAATGTGCGCATGCAATAGCCTACACAGTTAGCCTGGGTATTAATGCAATGCATGTGGACATGAAACATGAAGCTAACGAGAGAGAGAAAATTCTCCGCAAGAGTAGTCTTGCACATGTTAAATGAAACACTGCAATTATGCTCCCCTCTTCAGAGTCCAGTACACAATTGTAATATGACAATATTTACGCAGACACTTATGATTGACATCACAGCAGACCATAGGGGAAGCACATCTTCAGGGCGGGAGGGTCCTCTCCACCAATAAATGGCGCCGTCAGGGTAGTGGGCGTGTCCTTTAACGGCTGTATGTTTGGTTGTGCTCGCTGAGAACTTGATACAGTGTTGCAGTAAATCAGACAGAGCTACAGTTACAGCGTTGAAATTTGTCACCCTGTTGCAAGTATTTTTGGCAAGTGATACAAGCGATCGATATCACTGCCGTCTCCCGTTTGGGGAAGAGTTGAGTTGTTGAGCAAGGAAGTACATCGGATCGTTTTAAAGAACAGTTTCAGAGAGAATCGACACAAATTTGACTGGAAATGTCTGAAAACAAACCGAATGATGATCCGAAGTTATCCACGACGGACAGAGTGGTTAAATGTAAGTAGAAATCCCATGCCACTCAAGACCGATCGGGCTAACGGGCTATTTAAAGTGAGAAAACATTGAGATTTGAGTGTATGCGTGTACTTGAAATGAACAGTCGTCCTATGGTTTGGTAATGCTCTATAATAGGCTGTGAGATATGCCCATGGACAAATGGGTGGTAGACGGGCTGTATTGGTAAAAGTAGGAAGTAAAGGTAGTTGTAATAATGACAGAGAGTTTGCATGTCTTATTTTTCCAAAGAAACGCAATTTTCAAGTCAACAAAATGTTTTTATATTTGCAACAGTTATAGCTCGTGAGTTTTAATCGACGTGTTATTGCGCGCTGTTTTTTTTTTGGACAAAATGTAGATATTGCACAATACTGACTGACAGCTTGAAGGAGCCAACGTAACACTGGGTTTAGGAATTTTGCATGCTCGTTTTTACTGCCTGATGATCATTTTGGACAATGATGAGGCAGCATATGACAGGTTGGGGCCCCTGACTGTTTGGAAACAATCCCTCTCCATGTGGCTCTGTGCATTCAGTGCAACAGACACACTTGCCGTCATGTCCCAGTACCATTTGTTCTTCCTCATCAAGTCAATTGTTGTTACTGTCACTGCAGTGTATCTAATTTTCTGACACACAGCACTCTGCTGTACTTTGGTATACCAAAACACACGAAGAGCACTATTGCACATATCCTATGAATGGCTATTAACTTCTGGCTTGTAATGGCTTTTGCATCAGGCATTACACTGCAGCTGATCCAGCTGTAAGAGATCACACAACTCAAAAGCTCGGACAACTCCCCTCCCAGCCATAACCATACAACAGCTTCCTACGCCCAACGAACATTCTCTCACTGATGTGATTCAGTAGCCAGACTGGGGTTTTATAAGTGTGGGGATCTGATATGAATTGATTGCTCTCATAAAGGAGCCTGGGCTGCTCAGATAACTCATTTACCTTCCCCTCAGCTCTTAGGGTGGCCCCCGTGAAACATCAGTTTCCTCTCACTGGTTAGAAGATGGAAAAGGCAAGGGCTGGGAGTGCCTTAGGAAGGAGTTGCACTTAAATGTTTAATGAGATTATTGCACAATGTGTCAGCTTGATAAGGGAAATCTAAGTAATGGGAGCTCCAGAAGTCCTTACTGCTCAGCTATGGTGTTAAGGGGCTTAAGGCAGTAGGTTTTAGGTTAGGTCAGGACTGTTTAATTATCTGCAGCACTTTAAGAAATAAATTCTCATACGACTGTGTGAGAAATAGTGTGTTTATGCTATATTTTTTATAATATACAGTATGTTGTTCAGCCTTAAATATAGGCCTAGGTGATATAATACAATGCATAGCACAGCTATTTCTCTTTTTTTTTTATTCAACATATCATTTGACTCCCATGCTTTTAGTGTCAATGTTTTCTAAGTTTAATATGTTGTTTGGGAAAGTCCAGTCTTGTATTGTGAGCGCTGCATCATTTATTATTGTTCAGCTGCCACAGCTTGGCCTTTCTCTTGTTTATGGTTTTGTTTTGTCTACTGATAATTAAAATATATATATATAGCTAAAATTTTAACATGTTCACAGCATTAATAAAAATCCTTTCCTAGTGTTTTGAATATTTTTTTTATTTTTTTTTTACTGTAATAACCCAAGAAGGGCTTCTGGGCCAGTTTGATCAGACAGAGAAGCTGAATTTAAGTGAACAGTTTAGCACTGATGATTTCTTTTGTAGCTTCTGACTGAGCAGCGCTCAATCAGACAGATCTATTATCTTCCATTCGCTCTAAGCTGTTGAGAGATGAAGCTTTTAGTCGGGTGCCCTTGCTTTTAAATGATCTTCACCAGGCAAGGAGCTTTTATGTAATGCCACTTTTTCATTTTCACCCACCACTCCTAATGCTAATAGAGCCTTTATGTTTTCAGAGGCTGACTGAAAAGGAAAGAGGTACAGAAACAGACAGACGCTGGGAAAGACACTTCCATAGTCCTTGGGTGTGACTCACTCTGGGACAAATTTCAATATTCAAGCTTGTTCTTCATTTAGACTTTGTTTTTGCGCTCTGTTAGCCCATTTCCAACAAAATGTTGTTGGTTCTTGTACTGCAAACCCCTACGTTTCTATTGACTTGAGATCTGAAAATGACAAGTGACTTTACTAACCAAGAGAATGTTTTAAAATCCAGAGTAGTTTTATTCACTATCACTGTGCAACTGTCAGATATATTGTAAGGAATAATATTCATAGCAATCAATTCACACATATGATATTTGCTAATAAAAATCATTTTTTGACAAACTGAGAAAATAATTTGGATATCAAAACTGGTTCATATTGCCACATCTAGGCATGCACCGATATAAAAATTCTGGGCAATACTATGCCAGTAATGTTAGAATGACCAATAACTGATAAATGGCCAATATTAAAACTCTATAATATATATTTAATAATATACTATTAATAATACTATTTTGTTAAAAAAAAAAAATAAATAAATAAAATAAAAATAAATATATATATATATATATATATATATATATAATTATATATATATATATATATATATATAAAATCAACCGTATTAAATGCTACAAGTAAACTTGGGCATCACAATATTATAATATACAGTGTGAAAAAAATTATATATTTTTTGCGATTAAATATAACACTTAACAGTTCTTAAAAGATTGTGTGTGTGTGTGTTTTTAAAGATTAAGTGAGCATTAGATTGTGACTCAGGTAATCTAAATGTAAAAATGGGAAATACTATTATGAAATATCGGCTAATACTGATAAATTACAGAAATACTCAATATCAGCTGTTTATGATACAGATATATACTATCATTTAAAAGTTTGGGGTAAGTAAGTTTTTTTTTTGCAATTGGTCAAAAGTGACATTTAAGACTTTTGCAGTGCTACAATTTTTTCAAGTAAATACTGTTCTTTCAATGTTCTGTTCATCAAAGAGTCCTTTAAAAAATGTGTTATGGTTTCCACACACACACACACACAAAAAACAAAAAAACAAAAAAAAACAAGCAGCACAACCATTTTCAACTTTGATAATAAGAAATGTTTCTTGAGCACCAATGCAGTATTAGACTGGTTTCTGAAGGATCATGTGACATGTGAACTGGAGTTATGGCTTCTGAAAAATCAGCTTTGCTAACACAGTTTTAAATCAATTAAAATTTTAAATTAATTAACAATAACTTATTTTAAAGCTGTAGTATGTCACTTTTGCCTCTCTATCGCCATATCGGTTTGAAACATAAAATTGCAAGTCCTTGCAGAGTTTTTTTTTTTATTTATTTTTTAATACATGGGTTGTGCTTCAGCACTTCTCCTCTGTGCAGATGAATCTGTGATCACCACATCAGAGCAGACCTGGCATTGGATATTGACATGACAATAAGAAGTACATCCTACTTGGCATATATCCGATGAAAAATGTGATCTGAACAAGTAACATATCTGCTGCTTTTGTTCTATTTAAAAAAAATCTTACCAACCCTAAACTTTTGAATGATAGTCTATTTTTCATTCCTAGCCACATCAGTTACTTGCAGTTTACAGAGGTTTTTTATTTATTTATTTATTTATTTATTTATTTTTGCATAGGGTGATCTATTATTGTTTCATGTCAGTCTCTCAGTGAGGTATTGTTATTTTAAATGTTGGTACGGTTATTATCCAGCCCTTGGCTTCTGACATTAGTGGTTCCTGGTTTGAAACCAGCGGCGGAAAAGCACAGAGCGGTTTCAGATTGAACTGGCTTTATTCAGTACAAAGAAATCTTCACAGATTGTTTCAGGAGTATCAGGCACAGAAGTAGTAGAATCTCTTACTTTGTGTTTTCAGTGATCACTGTTTTTAAGCATTCCAACACCTGTGTACCATGAAAAGACAAGATAAGATAGTGCCTTGTTTACTTTTCACGTTTCTCTTTACTTAGGTCAGGGCTGGATTATATATATTTTTTAGAGTATTCCACTTTGATAAGGTTAGCACAGGCTGTCTGGAAAGTAGACAACATAGTTTTTTACTTCTCCCTGTGAAGTCCATCTAAACTCAGCGTGAGACCATTGTCTGCTGGTTTTATGCTGCAGTTAAAGACGAATAGCATGTGACATTTGACTCTTGAACGCGGGCACTGCACACAGTGAGGAGGGGAACCACCATCTCGGTAGCTGATCCCTGCTGGATAGCTGAGTCATTTTTAGCAACAGAACCTTAAGTAACACGGCATACCTCAATGTTGAGACACCTGTAGAGAAAGACTCCCTTCTGTTGACTTTCACTCACAAACTCAGTTCTGCTTTCAACTTTTTATTCTGCACCTTTAATAGGCTATATGTGATCAAACCACTTTTTACTTTAGAGAAGAGGATGTTAGATGATTTATGTATTAAACCTCTTACAAACCATTAATTGCGGGAACAGACCCTTGTGTTAGTTTGCCTTGTATTCTGACTATCATTATGTCCACTAATATGGTTTCGTTTGAAAACGTATATTTTTCTCTCCGTTTTGGCCTTCTGTCCACACTGAGACGGCGTTTTTATGAATGAAAACGAAGCTTTTTGAAAACGCACTCCAAAGTAGATACATTTGAAAACGCAGTTTTCACGTTGTAGTGTGGACTGTGAAACCGGTGGTATTTAAAAACGATGATGTAAATTTAGTCATGTGACGCATTTTGTACCAATAGATATTCATGTTTATACCAGTATTGTGCCTGTTATGTGCTATTCACTTTCACACTATTGCTAAAAATATTATTCATTGCACACTCTTCATATCACAGTCCTGCAAAGATTACAGAATTTGCTCACATTTGCTGTCCTGCGGCAATACATGAGAGCAGTCGCATTTTAGACCAAACTTATGGCGACTGCATGCGACCTGTCCTGGACCGCATCAGTGAGTGGTGAGATATTTTACTAAATAAAATTATCCTGTCAGAAGAATTGCGTGATAACTTCATTATTTATTTTTCCATCTGAATCATATCAGCTGATCTTTTGTGGAGTTTTACGCATGCGCAGTAAGGTGAATTGAGCGTTTTCAGGTGTTTTTCAAAAGTTTCTCATCCACACTGAAACGTCCGAAAACGCCTGAAAACGCAAGTGTGGACGGAGAGTGTTTATAAACGAAAACGCTGTGTTCAAATGTATCCGGATTAATGTAGACGTAGCCTTAGATACTCTTTTCAACTTTTAGCCTTTTTTTCATGGGAAATGTCAGTGTCACGTCTTTCATCTTTGTATTGTTATGTCACTTCCATAAATAAAGAGTGTGCGGTGGGAGGTGTGTTATTTCTGGCAGCTTTGTAGCTACAACTAATTAGTACAATTAACAAAATAATTTTTTTTTTTTGGGAAAGTAACAAACAAAATACAACTCACTGCTATCAATGTTGGATTGACTTTTCAGAGGTGGCGACTACTCTGAGACTACTCTGAGACTTATTGTTAGATAAGATATCTAACAATCCTTATGTTGAATGCCAGCGTTGCCTTACTTTTAATATGACTTACTTTAAAATTATTATTTTCAATGAGTCGAAACAACAATGGTCAAAAGAACACTGTTCAAAAGACATTATTTATTTACTGATATTCATGAATATTCATGTCTTTCCTAGTTTTACACCTCAACGTAAAAAACATTCCTAGTTTTACACCTCAATTGCCAACACAATCTCATGCCAAACTCACGCTGTTTTAATGCTCTTTAATGTGGCGTGACAGATCGCTGTAACTACATATCTGTTCACACACCAAAATGGAACGCACGTGAACTACTACTTTACTACTAGTTATAGCACGAAATAAACATGAATGTACATCAGAAAGTACGGTATGTCGAAAGATGCAACTTACCGAAATGTATCAAGCCTAATTTAATTTTTTTTTAACTGCAGGAACACGTCATAATACAGCTTGTGAATAACATGTCACGGAATGCTTTTCACCTCAGGAAAGCCACTCGTTACTTCCCTAGAGAAATTAACTCTAGAGAGGAGCATTTTTAAAAATATATGGATTATATTATAGGCTATATTCATTAAATTTTTACTTAATCTTTTGGTGTCTTAATAGATGTTTGAATAAATCTATCATGAAAACGTTTTATGACAGCCACAGTTTAAATGATTATATTTCAACAATGAATTGGAGTAGAAACAAAAGTATATCATTAGAAAGTAGATATAAAATTATGTTATCTGAAAGTAATAGCAATTGAACCTAATAGTCTGGCTCTCTTCTTAATTTGAACATATCAATAGTATTTTATTTTATTTTATTTTAAAGGTTTTTGTAATGTATTTTGCAAAGATGAAGTTGACAATGCTGACTCACCATCTCCACTGTACAGTGGACGTGCCTTTAGAGAGAAATGCACCTTTTATATGGATTAGATAAGCAGAGAGTATTTCTTTTCATTTTTAATTGATTCGTTTAAAAGTAGGCATTTCAAGCTTTCTAAATGATGCACTCCTCCATTTCACTGAGACTGAAACAGCAGAAAGCGCATCCTATTTGTTTGTTTTCTTTGCGTGCTATACTTTAGCTTCCACACTCTGCACATACACATGACTTGGATATGGGCCTAATAATAGCACACATTTATTGGTTAATGATAGAGCGAGCAGCCAAGTTGCATGTTTCAAACGATAAGCCATATTTGAGGTTGATGGATGATAGGTGAACGTTTGTATTTCCTGCCTGACATACTGTAGTTACACAAGAACTGCGTGACTTCACCACCATTTTTTATTCTGCGACTAACCGACTAATAAAATTTGTTCGACTAAGCCTTTTCTAGTCGACTAACATTTTGTTGACGATTAGGGGGCAGCCCTAGTATACACACTTTTTTGTTAAAAGGGTTCATTTTGGTACTTTTTGGTGTCAGAGGGCAGATACAGTAAATTGCACCTACTTAAATATAAAAGATATACATAAAAGATATAGAATCGTAGAAAGCGTGTTATTTCATCAGTCAATAATCGTACTGTCAAAAATTCACATCGGGACATCCCTAGTTACGAATACCCCTTGTACTGTGCCCTTTTTGATGTGAAGAAGAGCCTTTGGATGACAGTTGCTCAGCGGTGTCAGCTGGGTAGGTATATTACTTGAGATCTCCACTTACCTAGCAGTCAGTGGCAGGACAGTTTCTGAGAGTGTAGTGTCACAGTGTTTTCTTGTGGTGGAGGTGTTGGAAGTTTGTAACACTCTTCCGCTGCTGCCAAGATACGAGGGCTAAAGCGACAGGCATGCGGAAGTCTTTCTGTCAGAGATCCACGGGAAGGGAAGGAGAGAAAAGAAAGAAGGTTGCAGAGCGAGCAGCCTTTTCTGTGTTGACACTTTCACCCAATGACAGCTCTCTTACTCAGTCACTGCAGTTCCAAAACAGTCCAACCTCTGCTGTGTTTCTTTAAAATAGATGTGTACCCTCTCCTCACCTCTATCACAGCACCACCAGAGTACACTCAACATGCACATGGCGACCTTGGCTCACTCCCACTCAAACCAGTGTGAACATTTCCCCCCGAGCCCTCTAGTAGAGCTGGACATAATACTCTACCTTTCATCCTGTTTTTGGCCTCAGACAGAATGCGTGAAGAGGTTTTTCCTCAGGCAATACATAGTCAGCCCAGGGGTCCTCCAGCGAGAGGAGGTTTGTCCATCTGTTCAGGCTGGCGGGATTTCGAAGTGTGTGTCTGAAATTGCTTAGCTGCAATACAAATTCAGAGAAGAGTGCTTACAGTCACTGCGGTGTCAGAAAACATGTTATGTACCTCCCAAATGTGTTTGTGTTCTCACTAATGCTAGAGATACTCCTATGCTCATATGAAGAATGCAGCATCACAGCAGATTTCAAAGTATTTGATGCTTTTCATTGTCTCTCCATCCCAATTAGTATACTGTCCACTCAAAATAGTATCTGAGTTTAGAATTAAAGGGATGGTTCAGAGTAAAATCAACCTAGGGTCCTTTGCACCATGACCTCGAGCCAAACACCCCCCCCCCCCCCCAGAAGCCCTTTTTTCCCCTTGGTTGAACATTATTAAAGTTAGAGCTTATTTAGAAAAATCAGCCGGATGGCTTAGTGTAGGCGCTAATGGATCCTATGATGTATCTCGTAAATTACCCCACTAATAATGCCCAGAATGGTACCAAAATTATACAATAGTACAAATAGATTCTGTAACGAGGCATTAGAAAGTTTGTAAGTACATCAGGAGTTTATTTAAATAACATGCAGAAAATGATGCATAAGGATGTAGTGTAATGACGCCCAGTTCCAGGAATGCACTAATATTTTTTTGGTAGTACCAGTTTGCAACAATTATTAGTTAACACTAAGTTGTTAACGCTTCGGAAAAAATAATAATTAGTCATTACACTACATCCTTATGCATCGCTTTCTGCCAGGACTTTTACATGCTTTTCCCAAACCACTGAAGTGACGTCGACGTCTGGGTTAGCAGTAGCATGAGCCGTCAGGCAAGTGTTATTTAAATAAACTCCTGATGTACTTACAAACTTTCCAATGCCTCGTTTTATGAGTACAGAACCTATTTGTACTACTGTATAGGTTTGGTACCATTCTGCTGAGACGGGGGACTCGAGTCACATGACTTGACTCGAGTCAGACTCGAGTCACAAATTTAAGGACTTGAGACTTGCTTGACTAAATTAAGAAAATGACTCGACTTTGACTTGAGATCCAATGACTCGAGACTTGACTTGACTTGAACTGTATGACTCGAGAATGACTTGATATACATTTTTATATAAATCATCGCAACATCAATTGATGAACAAAATGAAAGCAACGGAACCATTGACGCCAGTCATCAGATTCTGCGCGATTGCGTGACGCTGCACAAGCCCAGAAAAAACATACATTGCGGTGAGCGCGCTATACAAAAACATCTCTCAGCATCGTTTCTTTTTGGATATAAACACTAGAAATTGACCATATTCATACAAGAAGATTTGCTGTAGGCTACGCATAATAACTGGCAAGGGATAGGCCTATCGGACGACCATCACAACCTCGAACCGTCGAACTTCACTCACCACGTCTAAAAGTAAGCGGCTTATTTAACCTGTTTGTTATAGTTAATTTGACTATCTTTAAATCTAGAGAGAATATTGGTCAAAACAGCATGCCTCTTTATACACAATTATGTTTTCAAATGTAGCTTAATGTTGTCAATATTCAAATGATAATTAATGATGGCATATGTTTTGTATAACATTTGCCACATTTCTTCCCAATCATGCTTTAAAGCCAAATATGTCGTTCTTTCCAATGACAAAAAACAACATAGAAAACGTACTCGCTTACCAATGTAACCTCGGTTCTCTCTAGAAGAGGGAACGAGTATTGCGCAAGTTGCTTACGCATCGGAAAGTCTTCTTTCTTCGAGATCTGAAGACAAAAATTATCCTTAATTTTGTATTCATTGTCAACGCAGTGCGGCAGCCGGCAGACCTAGGCAGGCTGTATAAGCGTGCTCATTGGCTGCTCGGCGGCAACTGCTTAAGCCTATCAGTGAGCGCTCTGATACGCGGCCTCCAATGAGGGCGCTTTGCGCCCTCCACACCCTTCTAACCGTCAGAATGGGTGTGGCCAGCGTGTATATAACCAGCGCTCACAGGCTAAATATCTGGTTTTCGCAGTCTGAAGCGCAAAAGCTCGTGGCGCGACACGGCAGGTTACGCAATACTCGTTCCCTCTTCTAGAGAGAACCGAGGTTACATTGGTAACCGAGTACGTTCTCTTACGAGAGGTTCTCTCGTATTGCGTAAGTTGCTTACGCATCGGGAACCCTTTGTCAACGCCGTGTGCGCCGAGCATCCAGCCCATGAATCCCAGGGAGACCGGGGAAAACATACTGCTGGAATATGTGGCCGGTCGGAGAGACGGGCCAGCACAGCACAAAGCACTTCACTCAGTCTATAAAATAGAGCGGCGCGGCCGGTCTATAAGCATATAGTAGTGCAAAACGGTAGGGCCGGCAGAGCGAGGCCACACAGTACATAAGCACTCATTAGGGTAAGAAAAGAGCGACATAGTAGGTCTTTCATGAAGAGAATAAACCCCCGCGCTACATAGTGCAATACGGGCGGCCAGCAGCGCGGGCCAGCACCGGTAAAACAGCGCGTAGAGGGGAATGAGAAACAGAGCGGCCCAGCCGGTCTGAGTATAAAAACACTTCACCCTAAGTATATACCAGAAGTATCGTTAGCATGTGAACGTAGTCTGCACATGAGAGACTGGGCAGAGCATACATGTCACTTATACTGACAATAATTTTGCCTGTAAGGCGGGAACTTCCAGGTTATAAAACCTCACGAATGTTGATGGGAGGCCCAGCCCGCTGCCATACAAATATCGTGGATAGAAATTCCGCTGGACCAGGCCCATGATGAGGCCATGCCTCTAGTAGAGTGGGCTCTGATACCCAGAGGGCACTGCAGGTGTTTGGAGGCATAAGCTGCTGCAATCGCGTCCACTATCCACCTGGACAGGCTCTGTTTCGAGGCGGCGAGACCCTTGGTGCGTCCGCCGAAGGAAACAAAGAGCTGCTCTGAACGCCTGAAAGCGGCGGAGCGCGTGATGTAAACTAGTGGTGGGAGAAAAAATCGATCCATCGATGCATCGCGATTCTCTCTCCAACGATTCTGGATCGATTCTGAGAATTTCAGAATCGATTCTGAGCTTAGTTTATAACCAGATGTGCGATGACGCAGAGTTTGCTTTAGAAACACCCGTCTTCTGCTTGCTAACATTTCCCCACACACGTACCTTCAGTAAAATAATATTTAATAAAGTTCGGAAAGGTTGAAACGAATTATAAGGACATTCACAGGCTTCATTGTACAGGATGCGCTGTGAGAGACGCGCATGTTACACTTAAGGTGTGCTGTCTCGCGCGTCGATATTCTCCTTAAAAATGCTCTACGAAGTCATCGTTTATGTGGTTTGGAATGCAGTGGACTTATATATTTAAAATATGAACCTCGCTAACAGAAGGCTGCTTTCAGTTTCAAATGCTGATGCGCGCTTTGTGTTGACTGCTCGCGCATGCGGCTGTGCGACTCCGTGTAAGTGGTTTAATATACTTGTGCAAAATGAACGTAAACACAGCAAGTTATGTCTTAAGGGATTAAACGGTGAGGACAAACCACATTACTACTTGTATTTAAAAAGAGATCCGAGCGTGAATGCAGCTAAATAGATATCTAAGATATCTCAGTCTAATAAGATGTCAAAGTAAAAAACAAAAGTATGATGAAAATAAATCACTCACAGTTCTTGAATGGAAAATGTTCAGATAATCTTAAATACTGAAAGCACTCTTCTGTTTCTTTGTCATTTGTTTCTATGCTTCTCTTTATTATTTGCTATTTATATGGTTTGAACTGAAGTTATATTAGTTTAAAATTCTTAAAATAAAACTGTTTTAATGTTTTATTTATTTTATTTGTAATTATTAAAAAAATAGACTACTTAATTACTTATGTTACTTATTAAGTAAGGGGGGGGGGGGGGGGGGGGGTAAAGAATTAGGGATGTCCCGATCAGGTTTTTTTGCCCTCGAGTCCGAGTCCGAGTCATTTGATTTTGAGTATCTGCCGATACCGAGTCCCGATCCGATACTTAATACATAAAAAAAGAATAAAGAAGAGCGAAAAAACAGATCCAGGATGTTCCTTATTTTTTATTTAATTCACCTTATTTTAACATTCAACAACTCTGTTAACAAACAGAGCACTTCTGTGAGGTAGCTTGAACAATCAAGTAATAGCCTACATAAATTCTTCACTTTTGGAATTTAGTGCAACAGTAAATATAAAAAAAGTCTAATAGGGCCTATATAAACAAATAGCACCTCAACTTAAAATACCCGGCAGGCATGTAAACAAATAAAAAATAAAAGTGCTACAGTGTTTGCAAAGCCAGTAATGTGCTTTTAGGAACTGCACTCCTAACTCTTACACCGGTTTCACACTGCACTGTTAGCAGAGCGTGCAGTGCGTATTTTTTTCGCCGCCCATGTTAACAGATTAAACCAGGCTTTAGAGCATTCACACCGCGCGCAGAGGCGGCGCGGCAGTGCGTAGCAGAGCAGAGCAGGAGTGCCGCGATCGTTTCGGCGCCGAGTCTATTTTTGCTGCGCCGCTTTTGCTGAATTAAAGTGACAATACATTGATCATGGCCAAAATACACCGCAGTTTTATCCAAAAAGTGCATTGATGATATCTATTGTGTTTTAAACAGTCAATCAAATGACCAACAGCAATTTAAAAAGAAAACAAATGTCCAAAAACAAACTTGTTGCCATAACAATAAAATCAAAGATGAAACAAAAGTTATATAAATGAAATTATTAATAAAATAAGCTTCTTGACAAGTTTTTTCTCTTAAATGTATTTGAAAACGAAAAAAAGCAATGCCAACTTATCCATTATGGAGTACTCTGTCTGTAGCCTGCCCTACACAACCCGCGGTTCAGCCGCGCGTGACAAACGCTGCCAGTGTGAAAGTAAAACGCACGTGTCCTGCTCCTGCTCACCATACGCACTGCTCCTGCGCTGCTTACTAACGCGTGCAGTGTGAAACCGGCGTAACTCTGTGCCACCGCATAAATATTGATGTGTTAAAAAATAATGAGAATATATATATCCGAGTCCTGATCGGGAGGTAACGTCCGATTCCGATCGAGTCTGAAAACACGTGATCGGGCCCGATTTCCGATCATGTGATCGGATCGGGACATCCCTATAAAGAATCGTTCTGGAATCGGATCGTGACTCCCAGAATCGGAATCGGATCGGATCGGATCGTGAGGTGACTGAAGATTCCCACCTCTAATGTAAACTCTCAGCGCCCGGACAGGGCATAGGAGGTTATCACTGTCCCCATTGTCGGATGCTGGCAGAGCCGAAAGGGAAATGACTTGTGCCCTAAAAGGGGTTCCAATCGCTTTGGGGATGTAACCGTGTCTCGGTCTGAGAATGACTTTCGAGTCGTTCGGTCCGAACTCAAGACATGCAGGGCTAACAGATAGCGCGTGCAAATCCCCCACACGTTTAACTGAAGACAGAGCTATCAGAAAAACGGTTTTAAGCGACAGGTACTTTAAATCCACGGATTCGAGCGGTTCAAAGGGAAAAGCCTTCATGGCCCCCAGGACCAAGGACAGATCCCAAAAAGGAACCGAGGGGGGCCGCGGGGGGTTCATCCGTCTAGCTCCTCTGAGGAAGCGGATAATGAGCTCATTCCTTCCTATTGCCCGGCCGCGCGTCGTCTCCACGAACGCTGCAATAGCCGCCACATATACTTTGAGCGTGGAAGGGGACCTGCCCTTTTCCAACAGCTCTTGTAGGAAGGAGAGCACCCGCGGGACCCCGCATGCGCGTGGATCCAAGCTTTTAGTAGCGCACCATTTGGAAAACACCGACCATTTAGACGCGTAGAGCCGTCTCGTAGAGGGGGCTCTAGACTGTGTGATCGTGTTCACGACCCCTTCTGACAGGTCAACGGGTATCCGTTGATCACCCATGCATGCAGAGACCAACGCTCTGGATGGGGATGCCAGATCGATCCACTGGCTTGGGAGAGGAGATCCCTTCTCACCGGGATCGGCCATGGGGATGAGTGCGACAGCCTCACTAGCTCTGGGTACCAAGTTTGGTTCTCCCAGCGCGGGGATATCAGAAGCACTGAGTGGTGCGTTTCTCTGATCCTCGAAATGACCTGTGGCAACAGGGAGATCGGAGGAAAAGCATACAGCGGGAGGCTGGGCCATGTCTGGGACAGCGCGTCCTCGCTTTTCGAGTAATATTTCGGGCAGTGAGCGTTGTCTTTCGACACAAAGAGGTCGATCTCCGCTCTGCCGAATAGGCGCCAGAGAAACTGGACTGTCTGGGGGTGCAGGGACCATTCTCCCGGGGGAATGTTGTCCCTGGACAGTCTGTCTGGACCGACATTCATGTGGCCCGGCACGTGCGCGGCTCTCAGCGAGCGCAGCGAGCGGTAAGCCCACACGAGAAGGCATTCTGTCAGCTTGCACAGATTCCTGGATCTGACACCGCCCTGTCGGTTCACATAGGATACCACGGACATGTTGTCCGAGCGGACTAGCACATGGTGATCCTGTATGAATGGGAGGAAGCGCTTGAGCACGTTCTCGACCGCTATCATCTCCAAACAGTTTATGTGGAGGCATTTTTCCTGGTCTGACCACAGGCCAAAAACCGGTTTGCCCTCGAAAAGAGCGCCCCAACCTGAGGTGGAAGCGTCCGTTGAGATAACCGTGTGAGATAGCTCCCATTGTCACTCCCCGCTGGCACCAGTCGGCCGCTAACCAGGGCTTCAGTGCTGAAACGCAGCTCTGAGTCACTCTGATTCGGATGCCGCCGGAAGCCCATGCTCTGTGAGGCACTCGGGCATTCAGCCAGCGTTGTAGCGGGCGCATTCGTAAGAGACCCAGCTGAAGCACTGCTGCAGCTGAGGCCATACAACCCAGCAACCTCTGAAATGTTTTGAGAGGTGCGGTGCTGCCCGGCCGGAAGGATGCGGCCAGGCGTCGAATGCAACGCGCGCGCTGTGTCGACAGGCGGGCCGTCATCGCTACAGTGTCCAGATCCAAACCCAGAAAAGAGTTTGATTGACTGGGCACTAGCGAGCACTTGGTCCAGTTGACCGTAAGCCCCAGGCTTTCTAGGTGGCTGAGAAGCACTGTTCTGTGGCGGATGAGTTCGGCCTCTGACTGTGCTAAAATCAGCCAATCGTCCAGATAGATTAGAATTCGCACTCCCTGCCCTCTCAGGGGAGCGAGAGCCGTGTCCATGCACTTCGTGAATGTACGGGGTGCTAAAGACCGGCCAAAGGGCAGGACGGTGTATTGATATACCTGACCGTCGAAGGCGAATCTCAAGAATGGCCTGTGACGGGGTATTATCTGTATCTGAATGTACGCGTCTTTCAGATCGAGAGAGATGAACCAGTCCCTTGGGCGAATCTGCGCGAGGATCTGCCTGGTTGTGAGCATTTTGAACGGTCTTCTCATAAGAGCTTTGTTCAAATATCTCAGATCCAAAATCGGTCTGAGAGCTCCGTCCTTCTTGGAAACGAGGAAATAACGGCTGTAAAAAGCCTGACTCGCTCATAGAAGGGTGAACCGGTTCTATAGCCCCTTTGCCCAGAAGTGTGCTATTTCTGCTCGAAGTAGATGTGCTACTTCTCCGTTCACTCTCGTCTCGGTACGCGCCTGAAAGCGCGGAGGGCGGCGAGCGAACTGCAGAGTATAGCCCATTTTTACTGTGCTTAGCACCCATTCTGATGCGCCTGGAATAGCTTCCCACGCTTTTGCGTGTGCAGCCAGGGGCAGAATGGCCTCCGGGCTCCGATCGCCGCACATCGCGGGCTCGAGAGCTCGAAACGGAGGGGCGGGCGCGGCGCGCGCGCTCTTGGTGCTTAGATACGGCGGATCGCACGCAGCGATAGCTGGCCGTTTTACACACAGTGTCCCGGTGGCTTTGGACGGGGAACATATAGTGTGAGGCGCGACGCGCGATGGCGGCGTTGGGGGAGAAAATGTTCGTTAGTATGTGTGAGCTCTCGAGGGCGGGCACAGGACTTACATTCAAAACATGACCGGTCGAGCGAGGCCGTGTGACAGAGCGGGCAGTGAGTAGGTGTGGGCACGGGGAAGTGGACACGTGACCTACTTTTAACACTAGAGCGGCTTTTGCCTGCTTTATGAGAGTGGGCTCTGTGAGAGACACGGGATGTATAGTGCTTGTGTACAGGGGTGAGCACAGAAACGTGGGCACATTCACTGCACTTGAAACACATACGGCGTCAGCCATGCAACCAGACATTATGCTCTTTTGAAATTTCTCTGGGTTGCCGTGAGAACGGCGGTTGCGCGCAGGCGAGCGGGTAGATATACCGGCTCGTTGACTGCGAGGTAAACAGCTGCAGTAGCCGTGGCAACGGGGACTGACAGAGCGTGAAGCTTTGACGGTGGTCCAGCCGCAGCGCTGCGGGACTTAACCGTCTTTTCTTCTCTCGTGTTTAGACGCTCATAAATACTCGAGCACCATGAGTAGGTGTGGTGCGAGAGGCGGGTTCGCTTTCTGTAAGTAAGAAAAACTGGCCGCGAGCTCGGAGAAGCAAGCAGCATAAATTTTTATCTGCCCCGAGTTCTAGGATCGAACACGGGTCTCCCGCGCGAAAGCCTATGATTTTGCCACTGAGCCACAGGGGAAAACACATTAGCTTTTGGTTAGCGCGAGCATATAAAAAGCGACCTCATGTGTCGCGTCGGCGTTTGTTTGCAGGCGTGCGTGTATTTAAAACAGGCTCGTTTACTGCAATAGTAATATTTCCAGCCGCCTGAACTTAAGAGGGGACTGAGAAATGTGTGAGAATTGGCGGTTGTCCGGCCGCAGCGGGACTAACACACTCTCTTCCCTTTTCGCCGGTGAGTGAGGCGCGCGCGCTGAACGTTGCTCGTGACCGTCCGCTCTGTCATCCCTTGTGAACGGCGCAATCTGCGCGGCCCAACAAGGGAGAGAGCGGGCTTGCTTTCTGTATGTAAGAAAAACTGGCCGCGAGCTCGGAGAAGCGAACAGCATAAATTTTATCTGCCGCGAGAGCCAGGATCGAACCCGGGTCTCTAGCGTGAAAGTCTAAGATTCCGCCACTGAGCCACAGGGGAGAATACATTAGCTTTCGGTTAGCGTCATCATGTCTTGTGACGGCGTTTGCTTGCAGGCGTGCGTGTATTTATAACAGGCTCGTATACTGCCATAGTAACAATTCCAGTCGCCTGAACTTTAGAGGGGACTGAGAAATGTATGAGAAATGGAGGTTATAGTCCGGCCACGGCGGGACGAAAACACTCTGTTCCCCTTTCACCGGTGAGTGACGCGCGAGGACGGAGTAGCTTTCTAAATCGTAACGTAAAGAGAGCTCCAAGACGTCTGCTTCTGCCATCCCTTGTGTGCGGCGCAGTTTGCGCGGCTCGAACAGAGGGAGAGGAAACTCGCTCCGAGACTGTCCGCTTCTGCCATCCCTTGAGAGCGGCGCAGTTGCACGGCTCGAACAGAGGGAGAGTACGGGTATCTATCACATTCGCCTCATCCCCTGACGCGGCGGCGGCGCGGGCGAGAGCCGGCGGTTGAGCGGCCGGGAGGGAGAGGGCGAGAGAGAGCTCGAGGAAGAGGTTCCGGCTCTCTCTCTCTCGTCACATCAGTCTCCGGTGGTCTCTGCGAGCGGCGCTTCTTCTTGCGCGGCCCGGCAGAGACAGGCGGAGCGACAGCTTGGTCGAAAGCTTCAAGTCGAGCCCGCAGGGTCGACATTGAAAGCTCTTCGCACTCTGGGCAGCCGCCCGTAGAGAGTGCGGTGGCGGCGTGCCCGCGGCCCAGGCAGAGAGCGCAGAAGAGGTGGCGGTCTCCGTTGCTGAGCGGGGCGCGGCACGAGCCGCAGGAAAAACGAGGTGTTTTTACAAAAACGCCTCGTGCTGTTTTAGAATACAGAGAAAGTGTGTCGCGGAGCGAACACACACAGTAACAGTAATAATGTAAAGGATATGTCGCCGGATAGCGTAGCAGGCACGGATGGCTGAAGGCGGCGAAGACGGCCGGCTTCCTCAGGCGCTGTCCTAAGCTTGCTGGTCGCTGGTTTCAACGGCGGCGGCTCTCAAGATCCAGCGATGCGAAGAGCTTCGCTGAAGACAAGAAAATCAGATATTAAGCCTGTGAGCGCTGGTTATATACACGCTGGCCACACCCATTCTGACGGTTAGAAGGGTGTGGAGGGCGCGAAGCGCCCTCATTGGAGGCCGCGTATCAGAGCGCTCACTGATAGGCTTAAGCAGTTGCCGCCGAGCAGCCAATGAGCACGCTTATACAGCCTGCCTAGGTCTGCCGGCTGCCGCACTGCGTTGACAATGAATACAAAATTAAGGATAATTTTTGGCTTCAGATCTCGAAGAAAGAAGACTTTCCGATGCGTAAGCAACTTACGCAATATGAGAGAACCTCTCGTAAGAGAACTGTTAATGTTTTGTTGTGTTTTATGTTTCTCTTAAAGCAGGGTTAGATGTTATCAGGGGGTTGGGGGCAAAATGCCAGCAGAATTAATATGCACCCAAAATTCAAAATGTGGTGGAAAAATTGCCCTAGTATGAGTGATTTTTATAATTAGCCTATATGATATTAAAAAATATTTCCAGAATATTGGCGCGATTGCAAATATGATAATGATTTTATAAAACAGTTTAGTAAACAAAGAGTGAATATTGTGATGTGACATTTTAGACATACTATTCCAAATATTCTCTGTTTTTGCTCTATTTCTCCAATGACAATAGTTCCAAACAAGCCACAGAAAGAGTTATGTGTATTTGTGATTCAGTGACCTAGTTGCTTAGTTCCAGAACGAATCTGCCGTTTTGAACAAATCAGTTGAATGAATGCTTCTATGACTCGTACATTAAGACGGTGATTTGGCACCGCCTATTGGCGGTTTTAACTTCATAATTAAAAATATATAACTTATATAAAGGGGATGCCAGTTTGAAGAATGCCATTTGGTGGCATAGGAACCATTATACTTGAATTGTAAATTGTTTAATACCTTTTAATGGTCTTCTGCAATGTTTGAGGCATATTTATTTTTTCATGCTTTAATGTTGGCCTAATTTCAGTTACATTTACATTTTAGGCTATGCAGTTTGAAATTTTAGATTTTTATTGTAGCAACCACTCAGCTGTATGTGGAAACGCATATTTAAAAAAAATTTTTGCAAATAAAACCATAGTCCACAACTTCTGTAGTTTTAACTTATTTTAATATATAAATTCAGTGAAATCATCAAACGTTTGTATAACTTGCCAGTGACTTGTGACCCAAGCTACGACTTGACTTGACTTGCTTGACTTGTATCCCAATTCACTCAACAGCTTAAAGTAGCTGTTTGACTACATATCTGTATGAACAAACAGCTGACGTCACAGCTGTATTCATACTCGGGTAACTGTAGTGACAGAATCAAAAGCCCTATTCGGACGGGACTAGTTTAACTTGGAGAGGTGGGGTAAATTAATAATTACCAGAGCTTATCTGTGATTTTAGTCCCGTCCGAATGTGCCATCTCAGTAATCATTACGGACAATGTCAGTAAAGATTACAACAACTTTTACCTTCATTAAAAAGGTCCGGAAAAATTACCTCAGATAATACTAATCCCGTGCGAATAGACCCGCTGTAAATATGTACGTAAATATTTAGTCATTTCCTGTTTAAAAGTAGTTTTCTGCGTTTATTAAAGTATGGAGACGTTCTAGTCAGAAGCTGGGGTTTAGGGTTAGGTAAGTGCCTATTACCAACACAATCCAATCTGAAGTTAATTAATACATCGTTCGACCGGACATAACTGTTTTATATATATATATATATAAATATAGGTTATATGTGTTTGTGCATGTGATATCAGGAAGCAACGTAATACGCACATGACGACAGGAGGGTGACGGCGATGCGCAAATCGAGATTACCCCTCCTACTTCTGCTAGTTTTACTGAGATATACAACAACAATATTACAACTTATCAGCACAATCTTATAGTTCACTGTAACCTATTGATGTCAGACAAAACTTCTTCAAAAGGATCCTCTTGTTTATCAGTCAATTACTTTTTTTTATTTGTCTGTTTTGATCATTTCAAAACTAGTGTAATCCACTAGTATTTAACTTTTTACTTCATACCATAAAGATTGTGTACTCAGCCTTGTTGTTCAACCTATTAGTATGTCTCTGTGGGGCTAGCATGGTTTTAACGGTTGCAAGAGGTGTGGAATGTGAGCTAGTTTATGCATTTCAGCCTGAGGCTCTTCATGGTGGTTTGTGTCCCTGCAAATGACATCAGCAGTGTGGTTGACTCTACCTTTGGTACTGAAATCCCTCATTCCACAGCCACTAATACCATCTGAGCATACCATGACCCCTTATTAGATGATGTTGTCATTACTTTAGCACAGGTTATTGATATGGAGCAAAGAAAAGCAGAAAGCCTGACCATACTATGGACCATTTGAATGGATTAAAGTGCTTCAACTTCACTAGATGTAATGGGACCTATCTCGCACTTTTTTACTAGCATTACACCTTGCTATCCTTTTTACAAATGCTACCCTGATGATTGCTGGAAATTCTGGGTAAACGAGGTATATGAAAATGTCCTGACAGAGCTGGATTTAATATTGCAGAATGATATAAGCCTGATAGACTAGCTTCTTCTAAAAGTCTGCACCAGCTCTGCACATGAATGGCTCATACAAATGGTTCATGCAAATTATTTCAAAGGAAAGAACATTTGGTTCAGCTCTGTGAAATATGATTTGTGTCCTGTGTGTGTGCGTTTAAGACCCGTCTATTTCTGTCATCAAGACCGTTATCAGAGGTGTTTATTTTTTGTCATCTTCATCTCATAATCACTGAAGTGTTTAGGGCTTCTGGTAACTTATCAGCTGCTTTGTGACGTTTGCAACTAGTGGCACCAGTTGTTGTAGGTCTGGACAATATTGAATATCTGCGATTAGAGATGCACTGAAAGGAAAATTTTGCAGGAATGTAAAATTCAGGACACACACACCAAAATTAAAACTGACACTTGTACCCTACTACAACAAAATACACAAAGAACAAAATGCATTGTTTTATTTTCTAAATTAGTTCAGGGTTCAGTAATAGAAGTTCAGCGATGTGCCTTGTCATATTACTTGTCATATACTATTAATTTTTCATGTTTCATGTTATACTAATACCTTATGTTTCAGTGTGAAAACTTGCCTTGATTATTATGATTAACAACATTGTTATTTTTATTATTTTTACATTAAAATATTTAGAATCTACTTGGCAACAATGGCTGTTTGATTTGATAGAAAAATCAAATTTTTAGCCATTTCATATCAAATATGTATAATAAAAATGTCAACGTAAGACTTTTTTGTGCAATTTTAGGTTAACATTCCTTAAAGGCTTTAGGCAAACATATTTCTTTCACAAAACCAGGCAAACCATATATATATAGTATCTCACAAAAGTGAGTACACCCCTCACATTTCAGCAAACATTTTAGTATATCTTCTCAAGGGACAATACTATAGAAATGAAACTTGGATATGTTTTAGAGTAGTCAATGTGCTGCTTTTATAGCAGTATATATTTACTGTCCTCTGAAAATAACTCTATAGAAAATAACTATAGAAAATGACTATAAAATAGCTGGCAACAAAAGTGAGTACACCCTAAGTGAACATGTCAAAACTGTGTCCAAAGTGTCAATATTTTGTGTGAGCACCATTGTTATCTAGCACTGCCTTAATCCTCCTTGGCATGGAATTCAAGCAGAGCTGCACAGGTTGTTGCTGGGATCCTCTTCCACTCCTCCATAATGACATCATAGAGCTGCTGGATATTAGACACATGACGCTCCTCCACCTTCCACTTGAGGATCACACAGGTGCTCAGTAGGGTTCAGGTCTGGAGACATACTTGGCTACTCCATCACCTTCACCTAGAGGTCGACCGATTAATCAGTCGGACGATTAATCGGACGTTTTTTTTTTGCATTTTTTTACATAATCGGCATCGGCCAATATCCAAGTATATCACGCCGATTATTAGGCGGGCGCATCTGTGGGCAGCCTAGTGTTGTTGTTGTTGTTGTTGTGGAACACGAGTTCGACGCACGCTGCACCTAGAGTCATTTTCCAGCAGAGTGAGCAGACCTCATCCAGTGCCTAAGGAAGGAGCTAAGTTCCTTGGAGAAAACTCCTTTATATTTAATTAAAAACTTTTGATATGTTACTGCCAACTTCGAGAAAACATATGGATAGGCGACATGACATTCGGCTACTTTAGATATTGATAGCGTAGTTGAGGTTGCATTATGACAGCAGAAGGGTTGCCATCATGTCACAATAAGTAAGCAAGAATTTTGCAATTACAGACAGTGAATCTGAGACTTTTATTTGTTCTGTTTGTGTGTTTATATTTGAGAGGGTTGTCACTCAATGCAGAGAAATAAGTAATAAAAAAAGAGACCAACGCACTGTAGGCTAGTGAAGGACTGGCTTTCCTTTACTAGCGTCGTCGTTGCTAGTGTTGGGTAGCTACAGACATACCCGGTGCTAATACGGCAATGGTTCCTTAACGACCGTTATCTACTGGACCGAATATTAATGCGGACTTCTGTGCTTCATTTTGGTGCTACTGTTATGCCTGTGCTTTTCTTGGATGCTCTGAAAATGGACGTTAGAATAACAGAAACATCGCTTCGCTACACGTGATGCTAGTCAGCAGCTAACTTTAGCATACCGTTAGCTAGTAGCTGGATTAAACACGGTTAAAATGCTGGCCAAAAAGTGTAATGTGTGACTGTATTTCACTGTAGACTAGGGGTGGAACGGTACATGTATTCGTATTGAACCGAAACAGTACGGGCGTCACGGTTCGGTATATAAATTTACACGGAGAATACATGGTATAAAAATAAATAAAACTCGTGTGCAAATTAATTAATGTAATGCGGAACTACTGTTAGATACGGAGTTCTTTAGGGACACATAATCTGTAGCCCCGCCTTAGCCCCGCGTGTGTTTAAAGTCGCAAAGTGTTTACTTATATTTGTGTGCGTGTGTGTGTGAGGCGCGGATGCAATCGAACAGTGGAAACATAAAAACATACTCCGTCATTTTGTTTATACAGGACATCATTCAAACTGCAAAGTGTTTAAGTTACTGTTAAAGCTACACTGTGTGATTTTTACCCCCATCTAGCGGTGAAATTGTATATGACTACCCAGTGAATATTTGTTTCTGTTCCTCTCAATTCCGAGGGCGTTTTAACTCCTACGGTGGCCGTATTATTCCAAGATTAACATGGCTTCCAGTTATCGACTTCGTCCATGACAATAATAAACAATACGTCTAAAATGAATAAAACTACAGGACAGATGTCAGGAGGTAAACGTCACCCTTGGAATCGGCTATCCCAGCATAATCAGATTAGGCTAACGTTACAATGTGTACAAAGTAAAAGCAATTAAAAATAACTAAAATTTACCTTGTCCTTTTTTATATATAGCTTAAAAAATTGCGCCTTTAAAACTATTCATCACCTGTGATCCGTCGCAGCCATAGACTGTAAAAAAATGATTTTTTATGCAGCACAGATTTATGTTACAAGGTAAACAATACTTTTTCACCATTGACGCGAGGATGAAGTTATACTAGAGGTCGTTCTGGTGTTATGCACAACCATGCTATGGTTAGACAAGCAACTATAAAACTTCTAATTTACACAAATAGGCTGAATTACCTGTCGAGAAGAAAGCACGCAACCTCGGCGTCCGTTTTAAAATCTTTTCTCCTCATGAGCTCTTTCCATCTGGGAAAAGTTACTCCAATATTGACTATGGTCTTGCTGATTTGTCTGTCGCGTTGACGTTTTAATTCTCTCTTTCAAGTGTGAGTACGCACACACACACACACACCACACTATCTTTCAAATCTGCCGGCACTCGCGAGCTCGCGAGTAATCTCCCCCTCGCATTCGTCACGGTGTCACTGAGTGAAAAACGCAAAAGGCGAAGCTTGAATTTACAGGTATGTCCCTCTTTGGCTAATGTAGTTTCAAGATGGAGGGGCAACATGGCGACCGGCATTCGAACCCCTCACCCGTATGTACTTTCAATGGCAGATTATAAACTTAAGAGAATACTTTATTACTTGAAAGAAGTAAATATACATTAATGAGCACATATATTTTTGAAAGAACTAAGTGTTTTTTGCTAAGAATCAACTAAAAAAGTTACACAGTGTAGCTTTAATTAAAATTTTAAGGAAAACAAATATATTAATCTGAAATGTAGCAAATTAATTTTCAATTCATTAAGGTACAATTACCAAACACATCTCAAGGTCTTTTTGTCTTTTGTACAAGTGCAGATTGATCAAGTGTTCAATAAATGTTTTTGTAGAGAAATCTTGTCTATCTTAAGTAATTATTTGTGTTACATTTTATCTTTCAAATAGAGGTTAAAAACAAGCACATAATCGGCCAAATATCGGCCAAAATAAATCGGCAGCATTTATCGGCCATCGGCCGACCCGGATTTCTAAAGATCGGCATCGGCCTGAAAAAACCCATATTGGTCGACTTCTACCTTCACCTTCAGCTTCCTCAGCTTGTCATCTTGGCAGTGTGTTTGGGGTCAGTTTCTGAAGGGAGGGCATCATGTTCTGCTTCAGAATGTCACAGTACATGTTGGAATCCATGTTTCCCTCAGTGAAGCTCCCCAGTACCAGCAGCACTCATGCAGCCGCAGACCATGATGCTACCACCACAATGCTTGACTGTAGGCAAGACACAATTTTCTTGGTACTCCTCACCAGGGCGTCGCCACACATCAGACCACACGACATGGTTCCAGTAGTTCATACTCTTGGACAGGTTGCTTTCAGCAAACTGTTTGTGGGCTTTCTTGTGAGCCATCTTCAGAAGAGGCTTCCTTCTGGGACGACAGCCATGCAAAAACCGACTTGTTGCAGTGTGTGGTGTATGGTCTGAGCACTGACAAGCTGACCTTCCGCTTCTGCAACCTCTAAAGCAATGCTGGAATGAACGTCTTCTCGACATGATGCTGTCCAGTATCCACAGGAATCAGCTGCAGTGTTTGAGGTTCAAGTGTTCCCTGATGTCTGCGCATGCGATAAGTGTAATTTGATACTGTGGAATTTAGAGATGCACCGATTGATCGGCTGGTGACCGGAATTGGCCGATTTTCACGTGATCGGCCGTGCCCGGCGACCGGCCGGTCAGTCTGACAAATGCCGATTTTATGCCGGTCAAATGCACTCGGGCGCCGCATGATTAACATCGCGCAACATCAGCATCACACGTGAACACACATGTAAAAAACCTCGTGAATTATGTCCGTTCAGACCGCAAGCGCGTATTTTTTTCGGCGTGATGTTAATCAATGAGTGCATTCACAACGGGAGCAGGAGCAGCGCGTGAGCGTCAAGCAGGAGCGTCGCGAGCAGTGAAGCGCGTGTTTCTGCGTCGAGTCTATTTGCTGCACTGCTCACGCTCAATTAAAGGGAAAGCACACTTTTGATGGACAAAATAGCCTAAATAGGGTTTCACAAAAAAAGTGCCCAAAATGCACAGAATTTGCGTGTTTTAACAAGAACTGGAGTAGGCTATGTCAGAAATGAAAACGAAGACTAATATTTATAGAAAATGTACCCATTTAAACTTTTTATTATTCAGTTTGTACAAGTGATTGCAATGGGCCTGTGTGTGTGTGCTTTGCGAAATATCTTTATACTGCAAGGCTATATTTATTTTATTTTTTATTTATATATTATTTTATTGCCATTCCCTGTTTTCATACAGACGTTTAGTTTGCTAAATACATACTGTATATAAAAAAAATTATTGGATATTGAATGTGAAAAGGAAATGGTTCTTCCATAACACTGCACTTTAGATGTGTGTGAATTACCCACACATGGAGTAATTTATATAGTTCTATTTTATAGCGTTTATCTGTTCAAAACAATATGTATATGCAAATTGTAAAATGTTCTATTACAGAAAAGATATAAAATAAATATTTGTGTGTGCTGTAAAGTGGTTAGAAAAAATTAAATCGGAATCGGCTAAAATCGGTATCGGCAGGTCAAACTTAATGAAAAATCGGAAATCGGAATCGGCCCAGAAAATTGTAATCGGTGCATCTCTAGTGGAATTTGTTTCTGCTTTAAAGGTACACTGTGTAGGAATTTCTCCCATCTAGCGGTGAAATTGTGTTTTGCATTCAAAGGAATAGTGCTCTCTAGCGCCTCGCTTTTTCAAATGCGTGTTGCAACTACGGTAGCTGTTATGTACCAAGAAGCTATGACAACATGTCTTCCAATAGCACTTCATCGAGTTTAACTATACATGTTCTACTGTTATGCTGCCTATATAATGAATTACACAACCAAGCAATGGAAAAAAAGCTTGTAATTTAGCCCGTAACATTGACTTACCTGTCGAAAAGAAAGCAGGCAACTTCAGCAAGCAGGCTCCCTTTTAAAGTCTTTCTCCTTCATTAGCTCTTTCTACATGGGAAAAGCTATCCCGATATTTATTCTCGTTTTTTTAATTCGCCGGTCACGTTTCCTTTTAAATTAAATTTTTTGCTTTTTTGGCGACGAGGATTCCTTTTCCTGTGGCTCTGCATAAGTATGATCCTGCATTATGAAGTACCGTGCAGTGCAGCCTTTCAAATTTGCCGGGGTAGTGACAAGCACCTCTTACTGATCTCCTTGTCCGTTTCAGCTGGTTTCAGTCACGTGACGCTGGCTCTGAATGAAAACGCGTTGTGAAAATGCGTTGAGGTAGGCTAGTGCTTTTTGTCCCTCTCTGCTATTATAGTTTTTCAAAATGGCAGAACGACATGAAAGGCTCCTTGAACTTACCCGTCCAGTTTAAATAAAGATAAGAAATTCTTCGCTTACGAGGACAAGTCAGATTATTGGCAGTAGTGTTGTCAAAAGTACCGGTACTTCAGTACCAAGTCGGTACTGAAATTTTTTAAATGTGACGATATCAGCATTTCTGTAGTACCGGTAGTACCGAGTACCGGGTATATTAGGCACCCAGTAATAGGCAGCTGCTTTCAGTCGCTCCGTGTTTATCTAAGCGCGGGGCTCCAGACTAACTTTTTTACTTGGAGCACTGTCTGTAGCCGATATATACCACAATATATATAGTGTCTGTGAATATTAAACTGCAAAAAGACTATTTAAATATTAACCCTGCATGTTCTGCTTGTCTCTGTGTGAATGAATGGCGCAGACGCGCAGTTTCATTTACCTCACACACACACACAGATGCATGAGTGACGCTCGCGCTGTTTTCAGTCTCTGCTGCCTCACGATATGATGACATGATGAAATTCATCTCCAGAGCTTCATTTGAGAAAAACTATCGTCATATCATACACACACAGAAACTAAAAGGTCTTCACGGCAACCCGTCAAAATAAAAGTTCGGTTTAACTTGAAGAAATTGACAGAAATAATTATATTAGGCTACTGTACAGTAGATTTAGCTATGTCTCCATGTATTAAAAATACTACTACTAATAATAATAATGTGTGCATTTGAAGGTTGCTTATGTTTCACTTGATTTTTTTTATAAGTACTATTTACGTTTAAACAGCATGTAGCCTTCAGTGCTTATATGTATAATTTACTTATGATTACCGTCATAAATAGTAAGTCATTGAATTGAATTTAATATTTTTTTCAAATAGTTAAATAAAATGGAAAAATAGTTCCAACAGATTTTGCTGTGGTACCGAAATTGGTACCGAGAACCGTAAAAATGTAATGGTATCGGTACCGACTACTGGAATTTTGGTACCGTGACATCCCTAATTGGCAGAGGTAATTTTACACCAATGAGGACATATTTATGAATGAAGACATTGATTTTAGCTAATAAAATATAAAAAAAACTACACAGTGTACCTTTAACAACTTAGTGACAAGCACATAAAAAAATATTTTTATAGAGTTTTAAAGGGGAACTTTGCAACTCTAGCCATTTCTTCGCTGATTTTCACTTTTGTTGTCACATGTTTTCTCAACGAGCTCCCCCTACAGCTGTGGGCCATATATTTCACAACACTGTCGTAAAAAATCTCACTTGCTGCACCCTCCTCCCCCTTTCTACCGCTGCTCATGTGCATTTGTTATTATCAGAGCCGAACAACTTTATTGTGTGGAGCTATGTCTACCGAGGTGGGAAATGCATCATACACAGTATCATATGGCGTGTGTGTTTATGTCGAATTGTCGAATTGCTGTAAAGCGTTCTCGCTTCTCACAAGACCTCCTATTTCCAACTTACCGGGATGTTAGTCCCCGTGTTGCAAGGTTGGTTTTCCGAGAAAGTCACCATTCTCACCAGAACAGGTTATTTAACCATCCAAATGATTTCTAAACGGTTTTATTAAGTTGAAATAGTTGCCAAGTTCCCCTTTAAGTTTTTTGAGTTACAGTTGCTCATAATCATAAAAAATCTGTCTTGAAATCATTATTCTCACTGTATTGTACTTGAAAAACTGATTACATAAAAAATTACATAAAAATTACCAGAAAAAAAAAAAATCGGTGCTTGTACTCTGTCTTTAAAACATGATATTGGTGCATCCCTAACAAAAAGGCTCTTTCTTTATTATGTTGAGTTTGTCACTTCTTTGCTGTTTTGGTTTGTTTTCATGGAATAGTAGGATGTGGAGCAGATGCAATCCCTTGCACACAGTCTGTTTTGATTTTCTGTTTTGCTTCAAACAGTCGCTCATTTCAGCACTACCAAGAAAAATAGAGCACTAGTCTGAAAAACAACCTGCATTCTGTTTGTTCCCTATTATTTACTTTCATTTCAAGCCTGTATGCTTTTATTTTTCTGTGGAACACAATGTCAAATTTGGAAAAATCTACAAGTAGCTCTTTTGCTGCTTTTTTCATACTTTTTTGGGCTTTTCAGATGCGGACACTTTGAACTGCCCTCTTAATGAAAAGACCTCTATCTTTTAATAAGAGATGGGACAAAAAAAGTGTGGAAGAGCTTGTTACAGTATGTGCTATTGCTCCTGAAACGGACATAGAGCTGAATGAATAAGTCTACTACAAATGAACAGGGAATATGACAGACACCAGTCCAATAAATCAAGGCCATAATGTATTAAAAAGGCTTTTAAAACCTGAAGTAAAACAGAATTTTTAGCCCTGCCAGCTAATACATTTGAGAGTGAGTATGTGTGTATGTAAATTAGCAGAGAGCTGTTTGGAACTCATGCCAAACCAGTGTGGCAGCAGAAGAGAGAGTGGGCAGCTTTGAGCTCTGCAGTTTGTCTAAATTAGCTAAAGTCAGCAATTTATAATGGTAAAAGGGCAGGCAAATATCAAGTTTTAAAAACAGATGCCGGAAAGATACAAACCTATGTACATGCTTGTTTGAATGCCCTTTAGAGCCCATTTTCAACATAAAACTTACTGCTTACTTTCTGCAGAGGTCCAGTGGATTTCTTTTCTGTTGTTCACAAACAAGCATTATCTTTGTGTTCTGTAGAGTGTTGTAAATTGTTCTATTCTGGGCCAAGCTCCCATTCCTGAAGCAGTGTTGCAACATGTCCATTCTGAGTTGTTCCAAATGCTTCCTAGATCAGAATCTCAGCTTTCCATTGAAGAAGTACATAGCTGAGCACTTTGGATATAATTTTTTTTTTAAGTTGGCAGAGAATCTTGAAGTTTCATATTCTGAAAGTTGCATGTGTCTGGAGTTGGGTATAGGCTAGGATTAAATAATTAAATTAAATAAAAGCAAAATTGTGATTATGTTTTAGTGTAATGGGTCAAAGGCTGTCATGTAATTAAATATGCACAGTCTGTTTTAAAGGGATAGTTCGGCCAAAAATGATATTTAACCCATGATTTACTCACCCTCAAGCCGTTCGAGATGTATATGTCAATCTTTTTTCAGACGAACACATTTTCAGTTATTTTAGAAAATGTCTTAGATCTTTTAGTGGTTATAATGTGAAGCTATGGGGTCCATCTCCTTCAAGTCCCAAAATGTGCATGCATCCTTCACAAAGTAATCCATCCGGCTCCAGGGGGATAAACGAAGGCCTTCTGAGGGTAATCCGTACGGTTTTGTCATAAAAATATACATATTTAAAACTTTATAAACGAAAATAACTGGCTTCCGGTAGCGGTCGACGCGCGTTCACGGAGATGGATGCTGGCGTATGACGTAGGACATAGCGTAGGAAGCATCGTGACGTAGAACGAACGTGACAGCGCAGCCAGAGAGCAGAGCAAAACAAAACTCTACGTTCGTTCTACGTCACGACGCTTCCTACGCTACGTCCTACGTCATACGCCAGCATCCATCTCCGTGAAATATCATTTTTGGCCGAACTATCCCTTTAAGGGAAGAGCAGCACAATGTTCATTTTACATGCAGGCAGAGATTTCAATGTGTTAGAGTAGCTTGGTTTGCAGTAAATGCTGCTCCATTCAAACTCCATCTCTGGAGTAGCTTGTTGCACTCATTTGGGAACACAACATGCACCACCTATTTCACTACATTTGTAATGAGAAGCATTTATAAACCTGTTGCCAACAAAGGAGAAGCTTAAGGGATCCCTGCAGTTTTCTGCCAAAATAAAAGCTTGATGGTTTAACATTTGAAAATGAAGAAATTATGACATAATTTAGGGATGCACCGACACCACTTTTTCCAGAACGAGTCTGATACCGATACTTTAATTTTCAGTACTTACCGATACCTGTGTTTTCATTTTTAAATATATTGGGTAGAGAAACTAAAAGAATATGAATCATATTAGATTCATATTAGATGGCTTAATTTACAAAAATATATTTCCTTTAGTTATTGTAATGCTTAAGCATGTTAAAATGTATTGTATAAGCTTCCTTTACTTTCACTGTTCATTCTATTGCTCTATCATATTTTATTTAATTGCGTTTGCAAATTTAATTGCATATTTATCATTTAATTGCACAGCACATATTTAGAGCTGCTCCAGCAGTGCTCAATGCTAAGTATTGGGTCAGTGGTTCAAATGTTTAGAGACCACTGAAATATCACAATTCTCTGTTCCAAATTTCGTACTACAGCAAAAACTACTAGCCTAATTAATGTAATTTTAAAATATTATTAAAGACAAGCAAACAGTCAGTAATAAAATAAGAACAGGTAATACAATTACAAAATAGCACAAATAAATACAGTAGAACAAAGAAAGGCTACAAATGAAATAAACAGCTATTTTGGGGGTCTTTCAGGTATGTCTAACAGTAGTGTTTAGGTACATAATTTAAATAAGGTAATCAAATGTGAAATAATACTTCATATTCATCACTGTATAAATTAAATCTAGATAAATCTTTATAAAGTTACAAAAGTTATTCAGTCAATAGCAGTGAGTGATTACTTTATCTTTTGTAGTTTGATTAACCCTTAATCACTCTTTGGGGTCAATATGACCCCAATGGACTTTTCCTTCATTTTTTAAAAATGTTACCTTCATCTCAGGGGCATGAAACTCTGTGACTTTTCCTAAATAATCTATCTAAACATGCACAAAAAACTGGGCTTGATTTGGTTGTTCTAAAGGTGTGTAAAAAAAAATTTACCTTTTAAGGTCTTTGGGGTCAAAATGACCCCACATTGAAAATGAATGGGAAAATGAAAAAAATGACTTTTTTTTATTTTGTTTGTCAAAAAAATAAAATTAAATCCATTATAAATCTGAAAATTTCTACATATAAACCAAGGTCTGGTCCTAGAGCATAAATAAAAAGTAGAACGAACTTTCTATCTCATACACACACACACACACACACACACAAACACATAAACAAACACACAAATGTATGTGTTTGCAACAGAGAGCATTTTTACAGAAATTGGCAAATAAAATAAACAAAACTGGCATAAATTTAAAAAAAATGTACATTTAAATCAAGGTCTGGTCCTAGAGCATAAACCCAAAGTGGAACGAACTTTCTATCTCATACACACACACACACAAACACACACAAACACACACAAACACACACATGTATGTCACTGCAACAGAGAGCATTTTTATAGAAATTGGCAAATAAAATAAATAAAACTGGCATAAATCTAAAAAAAATTTACATTTAAATCAAGGTCTGGTCCTAGAGCATAAACCCAAAGTGGAACAAACTTTCTATCTCATACACACACACACACAAACACACACAAACACACACGTGTATGTCCCTGCAACAGAGAGCATTTTTATAGAAATTGGCAAATAAAATAAACAAAACTGGCATAAATCTAAAAAAAATTACATATAAATCAAGGTCTGGTCCTAGAGAATAAACCCAAAGTGGAACAAACTTTCTATCTCATACACACACTCACACAAACACACACAAACACACACATGTATGTCAATGCAACAGAGAGCATTTTTATAGAAATTGGCAAATAAAATCAACTAAACTGCCATAAATCTGAAAAATGTCACATATGCAACATGGAACAAGCTTGTACACACACACACACACACACACACACACACACACACACACACACACACACACACACACACACACACAGTCATGTCATAGTGGTGACTTGTAATGGTTCTGCAAATGTATGTATAATAATTTGCAAAAGCAGATAATTCAAAATATATCAGAAAACAACAAATTCTAACTCTGACAAAAATACAGATTTTTTATGTATTTCAAAATGTTTAAATAAATATTCACAAAATATATATCATAAAGTTGTGAGGAGAAGTTGAAGCATCAAGAACAATGAAGTGAAAATGAATGAGTCTCTATGGCCCTCTATTGGATATATGTGGTCATTGCACTTTCTTTCTTTAATTATAATTTCTAAAGTTTTTCCACAAACCAGCAGATGTCAGTATTCTATCCCTTACACATAGAGCAATGTCCAAAAACTATTTAGATTTAATTAAGATCATCATTTAAGTGATTTTTTCTTTAAAAAATCATTTTTCATGAGACAATTTATGGCCTAGTTATGTAATTGTGCAGTAAATAGGTAAAAAAATTCAAAATTTCCACAAAAACACAGCATAAATGTATAGTTGAGAAGTAAATAAAAAAAATGATATATAGTTTCCATATAAAAAATGTATATTTCCTTATGCAATCGCTCTTTAAAAGTTTGGGGTCAAAATGACCCCAAAGACCTTAAGTGTTGTCCTTTTTTAGGAGTGATTAAGGGTTAAGAGTAAATCCCCATTACACTCTCTGTTGTCAGTGTTTCTTTGTCTGGACACAAACACTGTGCAAACATTGTGTGGTATCAGTTGTTGGTATCAGAGCAATTTTATGAGTACGAGTACACGAGCGCAGTATCCCTAAAGTATTGTAATTTAAAAACACATTTCAATATTGTAGTTTACAAATACATACATTTTAATACAATAAACAAGTGTGTGTGGATGGCTGGGAATGGTGCATCGCTCTGACAGCATATCTGTGGAATGCAGAGAAATTAGACTTACTGAGCATGTTGTCATGGCTGAACTCAGAAGAATCTGATCCAATTTACACCATGTTTATATCTGGCATGAACATCTTTTTTTATGTTCAGATCACAAGTTGTCAGGGCTAAATACTAGTGTAAACACCTGTATGTGTAAAATATTTTGTGATTGGATCACTGAAACCATATTTGAACCTTCCACATGGCCGTTCTGGGAAGTCTTATGAGAAAGCACAACAAATCAAACATTGTTGTATTTAATAAACAACCATTGAATAACCAATTTAATAATAAACCATTGAAAAACAACATTCTTTAAACAAAAGCTCTAACTTTGTTTTGTTTTTTTCAGTCATAATACTAGTATCTTGCCCTAGATTAAAGTAGGTTAATTGATTTTACTTGTTTGCAGTAAAATATTGAGCAGTTTCAACTTCATATACCCTGATAAAAATTATTCTGTGGTGAGTAAATTCTACAGAAAAAAACAAAAGTAATTTCTAATTTGAATAAGTTAGTTCAGGCAAGACTTGAAAATAAAAAGAAAAAATATAGAAATTCTATATTAGTACTCAATTCAAGCTTGTAGAAATTAAAGCTTGAACTTGCATATATATATTACTTGAAATTGTTTGTTTCCAATTATTCTAAAATTGAGTAAAACCTACTCAACTTTCTGATACTGGTGTTCCCATAATGTACTGGGGCATGGATAATTAATAAGCTTGTGTTGTTCACTGTTTTCTAGTTGCATTTACACTTTTGTTGCTTTTGTTGTTAGGTTTAGTAACTTGCTGTATTGTGACATCTGGAGTTCATTTTCTACTCAAAATAACCCATTCATACTCAAAAACTATCCACTGATTGTTACCGTTATTGTGTATTGTGTACCGTGTTTGGTTGGGTACCTCATTACCTATATTGTTTATAAAAGGTGGGAGCAAGTCACAAGTTTCAAGTCCCTACCATCAAGTCTTAAGCAAGTCTCAAGTTGCAGTGCAGAAAAACCAAAGCAAGTCAAGTCCTGCTAAGGATCAAGTCAAGTCGTTACTTCACAATACCAAACAGAAAAAAGTAGAGTTTTTATTGGCCTTGACCATTTATTTTTCCATCAGAAATGAACTTTCTTAATTATACATTTATACCATAATATAAATAATAATAATATAATTTACTATAGTACATATTTATAATTATATTATATTTTAATATAGTTTAAAATAATATATTATATAATTATATATAATAATAATAATATAATTAAAATTATATTTTGGAATTATTATTATAATAACAATTATATGAAACATGTTGAAGATAATACATTGAAGGTAAATTCACAAGTGTGATGCATTAATTATATTGGTTTTATAGTAAATGTCATATGTTTAACTTTGCTTATATATATACATACACTACCGTTCAAAAGTTTGGGGTCAGTAAGATTTTTAATGTTTTTAAAAGAAGTATCTTCTGCTCACCAAGGCTGCATTTATTTGATAAAAAACAATAATAAAAAAAAACATTAATATTGTGAAATATTATGACAATTTAAAATGACTGTTTTCTATTTTAATATATTTTAAACTGTAATTTATTCCTGTGATCAAAGCTGAATTTTCAGCATCATTACTCCAGTCTTCAGTGTCACATGATTCTTCAGAAATCATTCTAATATGATGATTTGATGCTCAAGAAACATTCATTATTATTATTATCAATATTGAAAACATTTGTGTACAAATTTTTTTCAAAATTCTTTGATGAATAGAAAGTTCAAAAGAACAGCATTTATTTAAAATAGAATATTTTCTAACATTATAAATGTCTTTACTGTAACTTTTGATCAGTTTAACTCATCTTTGATGAATAAAAGTATTGATTTATTTTATTTCTTTCCCCCAAAGATAAAATTAAAATTCTTACTGACCCCAAACTTTTGAACGGTAGTGTTTAATGTTACAAAAGCTTTAGATTTCAGATAAATGCTGTTCTGGGGGCGGGGTAATAAATTATACTTTTAATTTAGCCTGGCTAACGTCAGACCTAGTCTCATTGAGACGTGGTCTGGGAACCACATGTTCATTTTCTCGTATTTGAGGCGTGGTTTACGAATGCCCAGAGCCATTTATTGGGCCCTACGAATGTCTATCAAATGCGCCTGTACGTAGCTCATAGCCAATCATTTCAATTATACCAGATGATGTATGTAGAGCGACAGAAATTCGACGAGGAAGAAGACGAAATAAACTTGCGTTCTAAACTACTTAGAACACTATCTAAGGCTGCATCGAAAGTTAACTTAGCGTCTGCTGCCATGTTGGATCCATAGATATAAACAAACTGCTTCGGTGTGTCGCATAGACGTCGTCATCGTCTTGCTGCTCCCTCCCCGTTCTGTGATTGGTCCGCTCGCTGAGGCGAAAATCTGGTCCATGGAATCCAGGCTGCCTAGCAGCGTGAATAAAATGGCAAGGCAGCATGTGGAAACCCAGGCTACTTTAAATTATGAAATTATTCAAAAGCAGTAGGTGGCACCAAATTATGAATGAGTCATAGAAGCATTCATACAACTGATTCGTTCGGCTGATTTATTCTGGAATGAAGCAAGTGACTGGGTCACTGAATCACTGAATCATCACTATCTTAATGAATAAATGAGTAGTATAGAAGCACTCATTCAACTGATTCGTTCAAAACGGCAGATTCATTCTGGAATGAAGCAAGAGACTGGGTCACTGAATCACTGAACGGTTTTGTTCAAAAAACAAAAAAAAACCTGCGTACCTCTTTTGCTGTGGCTTGTACTATTGTTGTTGGAGAAATAGAGCAAAAATAGAATATTAACAATATTATGTCTAAAATGTGCCGTTAATACGTGCCGTACTTATCAGAGACAAGGAGACTACTACTGTACACACTTGATTAACTATAGCAGTGAGACCAAACAGCAAAGCTTTATTTCCACCAAAGAAACGCTTGAAGTTGGCTGTCTATATTCTAGCTGAGCTCCCAGCGAGAGTTTTTTAAAGGTGATCGTTATTTTAGAACGTATTATTTCCATGCCGATGCGTCATGCTAGCCTGACTACGTCAGACTTCTTACTTCCGCTCAATTTCATTTCGCTTCTGTACTCAGTCTGAGACAGCGTAATAGCTTTCCGTTTTCCTCCGGCCTGAAAACAGCATCATACATGTGTTTACAGTGGAAGTTAGATGCGGCTGAGCATGCGCATAACACACGCCATAACCAAACGTTATGTGATTGGCTTACGGGTAACCAATGATTTTAAACTTCAGACAAGCGACCCCCCCCGCGAGAAAGAAAACGCTTTTCAATTATGCCATGCCAGACTCTGTCTACGAAGCAAAGCGAAGTAGCAGAGTTTGGTATTACCAGGCCAGCGTCATGCAGCCACACTACATATATGTATTGGGTCTGTTTAGTTTTTCCTTTTTTATTCAAAATATTCACAAACTTGTTAACTATATCATGAATTGTGATAAATTGTGTTTGTCAAATATGAGGAATTGAATGTGTTTTGTCGTTTAAACACCTTTATAATGATCATGTTTGTTGATATAACACGTGATGAGTTTGCAATTAAGTTAATTACAAATTAATTACATCATGTAAATTCATAAATGTTTCCCGAAATACATAAAAGTAAGTGGCCAGTGAACATGGGAGAAGAATAAACTTTATTGTTTATGTGCATCTGATATGAATAAAACACTCTGTCAAATTATATAATTGGAATTTGGAAGGATTATTATTGTAGCTTCCACAGACATCAGACAGAGTGTATGGAATTTGAATCTAACTAAATATAAATGTCTTTTTTTTTATATAGTACTTCATTTAAATGTCTATTTAAAGCTCGGAAACCTCAAATAAACATTGTGGTTGAAACACTGAGTAGTGAAGCACTGAGAAGAATTTGTGCTGTATTATGAGAAAAAGACTGCAATATATGATTGCATCAGTGCTAGAAATTACAAAAGTACCAGTCCTGTGGCAAATAAATAATTAACACTTACAGTTTTATGCTGCTTTGCAAAATTCTCATGCATATTTAAAAAATCAGTAAATTTCCCTATTGTTGGTATTGAGTACTGAAATTGTATGGTATTGTAGGCCTAACTACTGAAGTCCTGTTATACATCTTTTGGTTCCCCAATACAAGTTTCCAGAGCTACATACTTCCAGTCTTCCGTCACCTCTCACCCTCAGAAGCTCGCATTATTCTGCTCCATTACAGCTTTGTAAATACAGCTGCTGAGTCAAATATTATTTTGTATATTTTTATTGCGCTGATTGCAACTTGATTGGCCTCTGTTTACATTCATTACATAAGTGAACAGGTGTGTGCCTGCTTTCTTCATTAAACCACAAGCAGGGTTGAGTCCTTGAAAGGAGCGTGCTGTTATAGTCTTTTGTATGTTTAGGAATGCGTCTGCATTCAATGCACACACATTCAGTCTGAATAACATCACTAAAATCTAAAGCTGTATTTAAGCCTTGCAGGTTTTCACAGTTTGGTAGCTGTGACATTTATCAAGTGCTGTTGCATTATTATATACTGTATATATTTTAAATGTCCCTGTCATGTTATGGGCTCTTTATGAAGGGCAACTAATAAAAGGCTGTACATTTGTAATGCTTCACAAAATTGTTGGGCACACTTCCATGGCCTAAACTTCTAGAGATTTTGCTGATTTTTCATGGCCATGTCTGGATTATTTTGAGCTTCTGGAGACAGCGTGATGCTTATGGAGTTTGTTTGACGCTTAAGATTTCAGGGTGATTATCCACAGCTAATTAAACTCTGAGAGTTGGCATGGCATGAATAGAGCTGTTTTATGTGCTCTGCAGCAGAAATCTGTTCATATATTAAAATAAGTTTGAAAGTCTACTAACCTCGGTTATTTTTTCCACTCAATTATGTCGTAATAACGAGATGTTATGTCGTTAAAATGACATATGTTGTTAAAACGACATCTTTTCTCGTAATAACGAGATGTTATGTCGTTAAAACGAGAAATTTTCTAGGCCTTATAAGGACATGTGTAGTCATGTACAAAATATGCCTTGATTAACATAAAATTTATATAGCCTACCATGCCTTTATCACGTTCAAAAAGCTGAAGCAATATCAGCCCCCAGTGGATATTCATGTTAAAAGATCAAATTCTGTACACACCTTATTAATAAACCATACTATCCTACAGAAGCAGATGAGCCCAGAATATGAACGCAACGCATTTAATTACATGTTAAGCGTTTTCCTCCCATAGAAACCTGTTATTATAAAGAAAACTCTTAACGTGGCTTTATATGGGAGGATGGCATTCCTTTAAATGGTATTCAATGCAAAACAAAAATAAAAAATATAAGTAGCCTATAAAATAAACATAAATTATTGTGGCATTAATTAGCCCACTAAGGCTAAGTTTTGTATTTGTTTCAGCCGCCCTTTTCAAACTGGCCCAGCGCTTACTTGCCCAAGGTAGAAAATGCATGATTTGATTTGTTAAACATGAAGAGGACTTATCCGTTTGCCATGGCCCCTCGCTCTAATGTTAACCTAGATAAATGTTCGCTATTATTAGGCACATATCCAGGTGTTTGTGCGGAGTGTGGAGCACGCTTACTGCATGACATGGAGGCGCCGGCACGAACACTTGCATTTTCCTATCAACAGTGGAAACAACTTAAAATTCTCCATATCTGGTCAAACAGAAAATAATACATCATTTGTTTACTTTTATTTGTGTAAAATAATACATCATTCGACTACTTTTATTTGTGTAAACTCACAATAACAAGAAAACGTTGAGCTTTTGAAAAGAAAACGAACAGGACGCGCTTTCATGGTCTCCGTGAACTGGAGCGCGTCTCAAAAATGAACTGAAAAACAGCATATAGATAGCCTCACAGACATGAGAAATATATCTATATAAAGCTTGAAATGTCCACCAACGAAAAAAATCTAATCGAATGCAATCGAAATGCATTTCTCTCTAAAGGTGCATCTACTTTACAGCAGAGATGTATGGAGATATGTTAGCAGCCTACACTGATTTAGAAAACACTAGTTTATTAATAAACAATTAAAATGCTTCTTATTCTTTCAGACACATTTATTATCATTAGCCTACTTTTGCTGGTGCTTTATGCATTAAAGATTTATGCATGCGCTTGAGCACGGAATAGGCTATACATGCACCCAGAATTGAATATAAACATGCGATTAGTCCTAATTGCTTAAATGAATAACTACTAGTCGACTAGAAAAATCTTTAGTCTATGGAAACTCTAATCAATAGCCTAAATGTAATAGTTGACATTATTTAATTAGTAATTAGTATCCAGCTCTTTACATTAAATTAGTTGAGTTAGCATAATTAGTTAATGAACTAATAAAATAATAAAATAAAGTTTAAATTAAGATGCTAACCATATATTTCTATATAGCATTGCGTATTCCACCACAAGGACTGTTTTTAATGTGACAATCTGTTATACATGTGAAGATTGTAGGCTACTGTATCCATGTTCTGTTAGATGTGTTTTGACTACTTTTATTATATTGACTACTGTTTAATTATAGGTAATGAAGATATAGCCTATTAACAAAAATAAATCTTAGATATTAATATATTATATATAAAAACTCATAGGCCTATATAAAATACATTTTAAAAAAGGGCCTCACTGATTAATTTTGCCTGGGGCCCCCAGTCAGTGTAGGTTCGTCTCTGATTAGGGGCTGCTTTTGCTTCAGCTTTTTGAACGTAGAAGTATGATAAAGGCATGACAGGCTATATAAATTTTATGTGGATAAAGGCATATTTTGTACATGACTACACATGTCCTTATAAGGCCAAGAAAATATGTCGTTTTAACGACTTACCATTTCGTTATTACGAGAAAAATATGTTCTTTTAACGACATAACATCTCATTATTATGAGAAAAGATGTTGTCAAAACGACATAACATCTCGTTATTACGAGAAAAGATGTGGTTAAAACGACATAAGATCTCATTATTACGACATAATTGAGTGGAAAAATAATATGTAAGTGGCAGCATTGTGTCACCGTAATTTTGTATGCCTTTTAACCTTGACTAAAGCAGCGTATACAAATCGAGCTGAACATTCACATACATCTCATCCTGACATCGCAGTTTGCAGTGAAGAACGCTGTCATGTATTTTTTTTTTATGCATATTTTTCATGTATATTTGGGGTTACTGGGATCTTCTTTTTGGCATTTAGGAATTCCTACCCTGGCAGACACATTGCATATCCTTCTAGTAATATGATTTATGGATTGTATTTGTCTATATGCTTTGGTATGAAAGTTTCTGTGAAGAACTTAAAGTATAAATGTATCACATCAGGTGGCCTCTTGGGGAGTGCTACATGTTAACCCACAGTTAAACTTTTGCCGACAAAGTTGCATCTGTAATTTAATTTAGTTTAAAACAAAGAACCCAAAGATAAAATTATAGACAAAGTAGTCAAACTCACTAATTAAGTAGTTGATTGTTAGTTTACTTGTGAACTGTAAACTGTGTTATTGTTGACTAAATTAATTGTTGTCTAAACTAATTTTTCAATATATATTAATACCGAAATATCTTAAACAGTTCCACTACTCATTTTCGCAGTATCGATACACGAACACCAGCTGCATTTTCTTGCTGTCTCTTTTTCGACAGCGAGTTGACACATAACCTCTCACTCGTTTCATTCGAATAGTTGCAAGGCCTGAATTTCAGCACAGGATTGCAGGTATTGTGCATTATTTTACTCATTCCCACAGGTTTCGCACTTGAACCTAAAGCACGCACACAGAATGCCACCTGTTAAACAGCTCGCGGGTACCAAATTGAGTTATTTTTTTCATGGCTCACTGTACTTAAACAGTTAAATACACACAAAATCATGTCAAAATTCCCATTTTGGCAAGTATTCACCTAAACAGTCGGTTTTGTCAAAGCTGCTTTAAAGCAAGCCTCTAAGGTTAAAACAGCTGACAAAAGCATGCGTTTGAGCGAGTTCAGGGGAAAAATTTAAAGGACAAGTTTGGTATTTTACACTTAAAGCCCTGTTTTCAGATCGTTTCTGATGAAATAGAACGGTTAAGATTAAAATTTGGACACATGCTGCTGTCCCGAGAATTTTAGGTTTCTTTCGCTTTCCCCCCCACCTACAGAATGGCTGCATATGTGCACTGGAACAATCCTTCCTAAAACGCATTAAACTTTCGTTTACAAAGACGTGAAACTCACCGAGTGGTCAGGGGTGTTCACTGATATGCTCACACAAAAATCGCTGCAAAAGATGCTTTCCAACAGGTGTTTTACCATTCGTTGTAAAACTGTGGACCTATTTTTCCAAACGCCTCACACCCGTACATTCTTCCGTTGAGAGCTTGGCTGCGTCTCATTTCTCTGTCTTACCCCTTACTCTTACCCCTTCCCCTCGGTTTTGCGCGTTCATGTGAGGGGAAGTGGTGTCCCAATTCTCATTTTGATTAAGGGCTAGGGCCAAGGCGTAGGGCTACACAGCCCTTGAAACGAAGTTTGCGGAGGACCACACTTGAAAGAGAGGGGTAGGAATTTCCCAGAAGTGAGTCGCACAAATGTAAGTATTTTCAGCAGTTTAATGACACTCGTGTTTTATGATACTTTTAATAAAATGTTCAAGCGGTTTTAATTGTAATGTTTTTGTTTTGAATCGCTAGTTAACCGGTAGCTAGCAGCTATGCGCTATTTGCCGTTTGCTAATGTTTTGCTTATATGGTGTCATATAAATACAATTAAAACAATGAATATACAATTACAATACGTTAAATACAATGAAACAATGTCTTTGATGGCACACAAGCGTGCAAAGATAAAGAGAGACCAGGCAATCGATATCACAAACCGAGACGACGGCATCTTCATTTGTTTATGTCAACGCGTATCGCCTCTGTTGACATAGCAGCCAGCTGGCGGAAAGGGAAGATGACGCAAACGGTAATCGAGTGGTGTCTCATTTCTTAGAGAAACGTTCTTCCCCCTACCCCCCTTCACTCGGTATCGAGGGGCAAGGGGAAGACGCAGACAAAGGGTAGGGGAAGTGGAAGGGGTAAGACAGAGAAATGAGATTGGCCCTAATAGACACTCCAGCCCAGTTGGTGGTGATAATGCACCTTTGCCAATTGCAAGCAAACCACTGGCAATTTCATTGAATACACAGAAGAAGCAGTTTGGATAGCGTAGCCTACAATACCGTGACTGCATAAGACTACAGAAAGAATACAAACAACTCCATTTCCGTTTCCGGTGGCGGAGTAATACCGTACCTCACAGCACATCCAATACAAGTCAATGGAGTTGGACAAAAACTACGATAAAACCTGTTGGAAGCCAGCAGCATGTGTCCAAATTTCAATCTTAACCGTTCTATTTCATCAGAAACGATGGCAAATGTTTTTTTTTTTTTTCATTGAACGGATAGCTGTAACCATCTCACTATTCCTTAGTTCTTCATCACAAAGGTCTCGAAATTGAGTATATTTGAGTGAGACGGATACCTTAACTGACTCAGAAAATTTAGAACATTTATCTATTTCAAATACAGATTGAGAGTAAACAGAGTAAAAAGATTCTAGATAATTTGTAATCAGGTTTGGATTTGAAGTGAGTACATCATTTTTAAGAGAGGAGATCATTTGTCTTTAATAGTTTTGTTTTTCTAGGGATAAATAAATTTAATAAATAAATTTTCAACTTTTCAACTCAATTTTAAACTTTTTCTTACCACTTAGCTCTAGAACTAATAAATGTGCCTTTTGCTTTTTTTGATCAAAAGCTTTTTAAAGCTCCAGTTTAACTTTTTCTTCCTCTGTAAGGTTATCTTTTTTTCAGATATAACTCTAATTCTGTCCTAAGTGCCTGTTCCCTGTTCAAATTATGATTTTTAACTTGTTTACTAAAGTAAATAGCTGACTGCCTAACTTTAAACTTAAATGTCCCCCACTTCTTAATTTCTGTCAGGACCACTATCGTCAAATACGATTGACAATTTGCATACAGTTAGGATTGGCGGTATGGTTCTATTCTGGGCAAGAACTCCCTGCGCATCCATGCAGCCTAGCATGGATAAGAGCAGGGAGAGCAGCAATAACCCCCCTTATGGTAAACAGAACAGAACAAACATGAATATGCAGATATCATTAATTAATTTTAATGTACAACATAATTAGAGAATTTTACGCGAATAGCTGCTGATATACAGTACAGGCCAAAAGTTTGGACACATTACTATTTTTAATGTTTTTGAAAGAAGTTTCTTCTGCTCATCAAGCCTGCATTTATTTGATCAAAAATACAGAAAAAAAATGTAATATTGTGATATATTATTACAATTTAAAATAATTGGTTTTCAATTTATTATACTTTAAATTATCATTTATTTCCGTGATGCAAAGCTGAATTTTCAGGATCATTACTCCAGTCTTCAGTGTCACATGTGACATCCAGTCAATCACATGATCCTTTAGAAATCATTCTAATATTCTGATTTATTATGAGTGTTGGAAACAGTTCTGCTGCCTAATATATTTGATGAATAAAAGGTTAAAAAGAACTGCATTTATTCAAAATAATTTTATTTTTTTTAATATAAATCTTCTTTATTATCACTTTTTATCAATTTAACACATCCTTGCTTAATAAAATGATTGATTTATTTAAAAATAATAAAGAAAAAAATTACTGACCCCAAATTACTGACCAGTAGTGTATATTGTTGTTATAAAAGATTTCTATCTTGAAAACATTTGCTTCTTTTTTTTTCTTTTCTTTTTCTTATTCATCAAAGTATCCTAAAAAAGTATCACAGGTTATGAAAAAATATTAAGCAGCAGAACTGTTTCCAACTTTGATAATGAATCATCATATTAGAATGATTTCTAAAGGATCATTTGATAGACTGGAGTAATGATCCTGAAAATTCAGCTTTGCATCACCGAAATAAACGATAATTTAAAGTATAATAATTTGAAATCCAATTATTTTAAATTGTAATAATATATCACAATATAATTTTTTTTTTCTGTATTTTTGATCAAATAAATGTAGGCTTGATGAGCAGAAGAAACTTCTTTCAAAAACATTAAAAATAGTAATGTGTCCAAACTTTTGGCCTGTACTGTATGTATACAGTGATAGGCGTACTCCAGCATCCCAGATAGCTTAGAAGAACTCGATATTGTGACAGAAACTTTTAACTTCTCTTTTCCAGCACTTTAGACACAGTTGCTCCTTTGCACTTAAAGAAGATTAAAGGAAATAGTCCAATGCCGTGGTACAACAAGCACACTCAGGCCCTTAAGAGAGCAACTGGAAGAAAACAAAACTAGAGGTATTTCGCATTTCATGGAAAGAGAGCACGATTGCATACAGAGAGGCCTTAAAAGCTGCTAGATCTGCTTATTTTTCAACCTTATTAGAAGAAAATAAACAAAACCCTTGGTAATTATTTGAAACAGTGGCTAAACTAACAAAAAATAAAGCTTCAAGCTCAGACGTTTCCAAGCAGCACAGCAATAATGACTTTATGAACTTCTTTACTTACAAGATTGTAATATCAGGGAGAAAATTATAACTATGCCGCCTACTACAGTATTGTACTAGGCAGTGCATTGTAGTCTCCTTGAGGAAAAATTCGATTCATTCATTGCTATAGGAGAGGAAGAATTCACTAAACTCGTTAAATCATCTAAATCGATGTTAGACCCTGTACCGACTAATCTATTGAAAGAGATGCTTCCAGAGGCCATAGATCCTCTTCTTAATATCATTAATCCATCCTTGTCATTAGGATATGTTCCAAAAACCTTTGAACTGGCTATGATTAAACCGCTTGTTAAAAAAAACGCAACTTGATCCTACAGAATTAGTCCATTACAGGCCGATCTCGAATCTACCTTTTCTGTCAAAGATACTAGATAAGGGAGTATCCTCAAAACTATGTTCCTTTTTAGAAAGAAATGATATCTGCGAGGATTTTCGGTCAGGATTTAGACCGTACCATAGTACTGAGATAGCTCTCATTAGAGTCACAAATGATTTGCTCTTATCATCCGATCGTGGTTGTATCTCTATTAGTGTTACTCGATCTTAGTGCTGCATTTGATACTATCGACCACAACATTCTTTTAAATAGACTCGAAAATTAGGTTGGCATTAGTGAAATTGCATTAGCATGGTTTAAATCATACTTATCTGACCGTTATCAGTAAATGAAGAGATGTCTTATCGATCAAAAGTTCAGTATGGCGTACCACAAGGCTCAGTACTAGGACCGTTGCTGTTGGGTGTGCTCTTTGATACCAATCTTTCATTTGAAAGTACAGTATGTACATGTCTAGTATATGTAAAACCACATTTTTCCATCTTAGAAATACATCTAAATTACGTCATATGCTCTCAATGACAAATGTGGAACAATTAGTTCATGCGTTCATGACATCAAGGCTAGATTATTGTAATGCTATAGACCCCTTTTGCGCCGACGTCACAGTTACGTCACGGCGCTAGCTGGAGGCAAAACAAACGGAAAACTGGAGGCGGCCAATACAAACCAGCACAGATTCGGCTACATAATAAGGAGCTTAAATTATTATTTTTATTATTAAATGTCATCTTGTTGTGTTATTGGGTGCAAGAATCGATGAAAAATGAGTATGCTGTATCTGGAATTTTTATTTCTAGAAAATATCCACATCTTTAAAATTGCACCGTAATATGTCACTCTTTACATTGTCGTCTTCTTGGCGCTGGTTAGGCAGAACTGCGGATCGTACACACAAATCTTTACATGACCATTCAGTAGTGATGGGGACGAGACCGCCTATGCCGAGTCCGAGTCAAGACCGAGTCTTTGAAGGGTCGAGTCCGAGTCGAGACCGAGTCCGTTGGTTTTCAAATTCAGTCGAGTCCGAGTCAAGACCGAGTCTTTGAAGGGTCGAGTCCGAGTCGAGACCGAGTCCGTTGGTTAACATGGGAGGATTTGAACTTGAAACACGGAGTGTACTGACGCCTTTCCGTGGTTAAAACAACATTGCTTCTTATGTTTGTTCATGTTTATTTGAGGCTATAAATTAACTAGAAGGAACTGATGCTCTACAGCGATCTGTCACTACACATTTAAGAGCCACAAAACGGTATTTATTGTTTAAATTTCTTTTAAAAAATGACCAAGTTTGAAAGGCGAGACTTTGTTTAATATGTTTAATATCAAAAGTAACCGAAAAGTAACCTGGTCTGTCCTGTCTGTCAGCGTGTTGTCAGTCTCCTCTCTGCTCCGCAATGTATTTTTCACTGCGTGAGAACATGGTGTGGCGTGAGAACGGTGTAGCTTGTCGGACATAGCGACAGTAACTAAGGGGGGCGGGTCTTTGCGAACAGTCAATCAAAATTTTCTAGTGGTATGTATTCTAGTGGACTAGTGATGGGACGAGACCGCCTATGCCGAGTCCGAGTCAAGACCGAGTCTTTGAAGGGTCGAGTCCGAGTCAAGACCGAGTCTTTGTAAGAACAAGTCCGAGTCGAGTCCGAGAAAGCAGAAATCGGTCTCGAGACCGGACTCGAGTCCGAGACCGGACTCGAGTACTACATCACTACCATTCAGCACATAGTTATAGGCATCTAAAGATTTATATGTCCTCAATTTCTCTATCGGGCAGGTGTAGAAGTCAGGCCACTCAACCGTTGGTAGCGTTAACGTTAATCCTGTCAGATCGTCCTTCCATTGACTGAGCGTGTACGGGTCGGCCAGTCTGGTTCCGTCCGTTAAAATTAACTTTTGCAAATAACAATCGCGGTCCTGGACAGTGAGTGACCTTGCACATTAAGATAAAACTGGATTTTCTCCAGTCATTGTTAAAAAAACAAGCTAACAAACTGGCAAACTAGCGTTAGTGAAGCGGCCAGAGGGATCTTTCTGCCTCCAGCTAAGCCCCGCCCACACAAATACGTCACCATGTTTACCAACTGTAAAAGGGTCTATAATGGGTGTTTGCCCTGCACGCTTAATAAATAAACTACAGCTGGTACAGCAGCAGCTAGAGTTCTTACCAGAACCTATCATAGTCTCCAGATGATGTTTCAAGAAGCGATGAGTGTAGCTTTCGATTTTTATTCTTTGGCCTTTTGCATACTTTGCACGTGAGCTGGTCTGTACAGTCTGTTTTATATATTGTTTGTATATATAGGTCAGTATACTGACTTCGGAATCGAATCGCGACACCTGTATCAACCTACATGTCAAGCATCTTCTGATTTGTCACAAATTTTGCTATAGCAAATTAACTGTTTTGACCCCATGACCAGTCTCCTCCACAGCTCATTTCTTAAAAGTAACCTCCTCACTTTCAGTAAGTGTCCTTCATTCCAGAGCTGTTGGATTAGGATACCAATATCCTTAGAGATGACATAGTTGTCCCCCCAGATACAATTCATGAGCCAAGCAATCCAGTGCTGTTGATTGAATGCCCACACTTGGGAGTTATATATTTCAGACCCGTCCAATCTGTGGTCTGTAGAGGATCATTAAAAGAAGGAGCTGGATATCTAATGGCATTTGGTGAATTCTGGCAGTGGCTCTGGTCTCAGTAGCAGAGGGAGAATAAGAGGCTGGCTGTGCACTTGAGAGCCAAAGAAGGTGAGATTGATGCCTGTATGTCTGTCTTCATCGATTAAACACTGCAGGGACTTCAATTCAAAAGAACTGCCTCCTGAATTTATACTAATGTCCGTTCAGTTCTGAGACACTTCTGAGACTAGACTCAAATACATTTTGTGTGTTAAAGCCATGTCCCTATACAGCTGTGAACCAAGCTAGAACTGAACTATAAACTTCACACAGTTTTTACACTGATATATTAAGTACAATTTAACCATTTTATAATATTGCAAAGATAGTTTAGCTCATAATCTTTGTTAATATTAATAAAAATACAGTTGTTCATTGTTTGTTCATGTTTGTTTAAGGTTTATTTATTAACAGATGCAACTTTTGTTTTAAGTATGTATTAGTAAATGATTGCTGTAGAAGTTTTGATCATGTGTAGTTCACGTAAACTAATGGAGTTAAATAATATTAATAAATTAATCCTTATTGTCACGTGAAACCTTTTATTTTGTATTTTATTTTAGGTTAATTTTTGTATTTTTTAGTTTGTATATAAGACTTGTATTTTTATTAAAAAGCAGTGCATTGAATTCAAAATATTGCATTGATTTCCCCATCACTAATCAAAGAAAGCAACTTTGAGCTTCAAAATACAGTCTGTCTTGTAATTTGTGTTATACAGTATATCAACAAATATTTAGTATATATATATATATGGATGAAAGTAGATCTATGTTGAAAAAAAATGGAAAGGCAAGTTATATTTCTGAGTAATCCATCCGGCTCCAGGGGGATAAACGAAGGCCTTCTGAGGGTAATCCGTGCCATGACGTAGGACGTAGCGCAGTATGCGTCGTGACGTAGAACGAAGTATAGCTAAATCAAACGCTACATCCTACGCCGGCATCCATCTCCCATGAACGTGCGTCGACCGTTGCCGGAAGCCAGTTATTTTAATTTATAAAGTTTTAAATATGTACATTTTTACGACAAAACCGTACGGATTACCCTCAGAAGGCCATCGTTTATCCCCCTGGAGCCGGATGGATTACTTTTGTGAAGGATGCATGCACATTTTTGGGACTTGAAGGAGTGGACCCCATAACTTGACATTATAACCACTGAAAGATCTAAGACATTTTCTAAAATAACTGAAAATGTGTTAGTCTGAAAAATGATTGACATATGCATCTCGAACGGCTTGAGGGTGATTAAATCATGGGTTTAATTTCATTTTTGGCCGAACTATCCCTTTAAAACAGACTGTGCATATTTAATTACATGACAGCCTTTGACCCATTACACTAAAACATAATCACAATTTTGCTTTTATTAGGAAAAAATATATACTAGTATGGAAGTCAATGGTACCAGAAACTGTCTGGTTACTGACATTCTTCTAAATATCTTCCTTTCTGTTCAGCAGAAGAAAGAAATTCATACAGGTTTGAAACAACATGAGGGTGAGTATATGATGACAGAATTTTCATTTTAAAGTGGAGTATCCCTTTAAGCCTTAGAAACCGTGGTGTTTTGTTCAACCAATCTATGTCTCTGGATCGTCAGTCTAGACAGTTGGTTATAAACTGTTTTTATCATTTGAGAATATTAAATATTTCTAAATTGAGAACATTGTTGTCCAAATCTGACATTGAGATGATTATTTATGCCTTTATTTCTTTTCATTTAAATTATTGTAATTCTCTTTTTACTTGTTTTAACAAATCTTCTCTGAGTCGTCTCCAAATGGTGCAAAACGCTGCAGGAACCACATTACACCAGTTTTATCCACACTCCATTGGCTTCCAGTCAAACATAGAATTGATTATAAAATTTTAATTTTGACTTTTAGAGCACTACATGGACAGGCCCCCCAGTACATCACAGACCTGTTGACCCGCTACTCCTCCTCCCGCACTCTGCGGTCCTCAGGTCAAAACCTCCTGATGGTCCCCAAAACCCGCTTTAAAACTCGGGGGGACCTGTCCTTTCAGGCAGTTGCCCCCAAACTCTGGAACGCCCTGCCCCTGTCGCTGCGTGTGGTCAAATCTGTTGATTCTTTTAAAAAGTAGCTGAAGACAATTTTAGACAAAGTATCAAATAGAAAAATAGATAAAGTATTTAGACAAGCTTTTAGTTGATTGGGATTTTATGTTTTGTTTTTAGCTCTGATAGGTTTATCTGTGTTGTATTGTTCTTTTATTTAAATTGTTGCACTTTGTAAAGCACTTTATGATTTCTATCTGTGATAGGTGCTATAAAGTTTACTTACTTACCCCAGTTTTGTCTGACCCTTTGTTTAACACTCTCAGCACATTATTGCCAGTAGGCCTGTGTGGAGATTTGTTGTGTTCAGTGTAATTAATGTGCTTGTCACAGACTAATTAGCTGTTAACTGTTAGCTGTGGGACTGGCAGGGTTGTGATAGCGGATGCTGTTCCGTATGCTGAGATATAGCGGAGTGCGTCGGCCTCACAGTGAGCGTGGGAGGGCTGCCTATAGTGAATGCAGAACAGTGTGGGCAACATCAACATTGTAGCCTAGCCTAATGCTGCAAGCAACACTCAATACAGAGATGCTTAAAGAGTACTTGATGCTAGTTAATTTTCTTTAGCTTTTACAGTGCTCCATATTTTAAAGAAAAAGATGATTCCACTATGTTTTTATCTCTCTTTGCTCTTCCTACGATTTTTCCTCTCACACTATTTTAGATATCTCTCACTCTGACATTTATAGACCAGGGCCTGAATTTCATTTTGGAAAGTGTGAAGGAATTCCCCCTTATTTTGTTTTTTTGTTTGTTTTTTTGGAGGGAGGTGTGCTATTTAGTCAATTAAAACTTAAACAAGTCAGATGACTAAAATATGAATAAAACTAAATGGCATTTTAATCAAAAGACTATGACTAAATCTAAATCAAAATTTGCAGTGATGACAGACTATTTAGGCCAAATAAGGGTGGGTTAAAATCTTATTTCGCTTTATTTTGTTTCATTTTTTTCTGTT